>NC_090324.1:193336004-193625897 GCF_040869045.1 Eurosta solidaginis
ATATCGCCATAAAGGTGGACCAGGGGTGACTCTATAATGTGTTTGTACGATATGGGTATCAAATTTATTTATTTATTTATTTCAATATTAATCTAGAAAATATAAAAAATTATCATACAGATTACAAGAAGAAAAAGCATCTAAAAAACAACCATTATTATTTTAACTTAAAAACTAATTAACTAAGAAAAGGTTAATTTAACCTTTGTTTAAATACATCTTTCGTAGAGGAAAAATCAAGATTTCCAGGGTTCATAAGGGAATTAAAATCTTTGAAAGCTCTAAAAGTCGGAGCATTAGTTGCGTAATTACCCTGCAGTCAAACCTACTACTTGTATACTAGAAGAATACTAGTTTGCCAAAAATCCCAAATAGTATGAATTCTGTCTTTTTTCCATATTAGCAACTGCCCTGCAGTCAAAACCAAAGTAGTCAGCAAACATTCTAATTCATTGACTAGAATTTTGTAGGTTTATTCATACTAGTCAGCTTTTGAATAGTTCATTGACTATAATTTTGTGGTGTTATTCATACTAGTTAGTGTATGAGTAGTTAATTGACTAGAATTGTGTGGCGTTCATCATACTGGTCAGTTTAGAATGGTTCATTGGCTATAATTTTGTGGTGTTATTAATACTAGTTAGTATTTGAATAATTCATTTGACTAGAATTTCGTCTGTCGGCTCGAGGAAATGCGCGAGTGCTTTCTGTAGCCAATTTGCAATGCATACTTCAGTTGACAGCGCTAGATATCGTCCAAATCAACGGGCACATAAACACGAGCATGACGAGTCAACCCTCACCGTTACCTCAACAGAGGTTAAAGAAGTTATTGAAAAGGCCAAGCCATCCATATCAATAGTCTCAGACGGAAGTCCTATACCGATGCAAAAACACCTGTGCCATGAGGGCATCAGTAGCCTAGGACATTTGTTCTACTTGTCGTTAAAAGCCTATGCCTTTCCAGAATAACAGAGAAAGACCGGAAACCCAGCCAGTATCTACCGATATTATCCCTTTAGTCAGTAAGGAAACCGTTTAAAGCCGTTATGATTCCCTCAAATAAATGAAATTGTTCGGTTATCCAGCCATAAGCATGACTTCCGTAAAGTGCATATCACTACCACCATTCTGAACTCCATTAAAACTCAACAGGACGGCGCTAGTGCAGCTTGGCCTGTTTTTACACAGTCAACCACTACTAGTTCGTCCCTTCTCCGTTAGATAGATAGATAATTTATTGAGGATTGCACTGCAACCTTTGGTCAGCACATCATCCCATCCGACTTCCATGATGAACCCTAGCAGTTCTCTTGGCTTCAGGGATTTAATGTGGGAATGTTCTGGCCATGGTGAACCCATAAACTTAGCCCTGCGTCTTGAGATTGCGTCACATTCGTGTGTTAATCCGTTACTTTATAGTTTTCATATATATGTACGTATTTTTATTAAAATTTATTCCAAAGTATAATGTATTGAAGTGATACATTTTAAAGTTATATACATATGTATATAGGGTATTCCATCCCATTTCGACCAATTTTGAGAATTTTTTTTTTTTTATTTAATTGAAAAAAAAATTTTAAAGTTTTTTTTTCAATTAAATAAAAAAAAATTCTCGGCCCACTCCGGGATTAGTGGGGATGATTGCAGAATTTATTGAAGTTTTTTATGAGAAAAAAAAGGGCGAAATTCGAAAAATCTCGAAAAACTGAAAAATTTGGTCGTCAAATAACCAAGTTACAACGAAAAACCCATTTGGCTGTATTTCGAAGAATCAAAAAAAATTTAAACATTTTTTCCGAAACCCTCTCAACATAACCTTCAAATTTAGGGGCGGACATTAGCCACTTTTTTTTTTTGCATGAGGACCAACCCAGTCTACTGACTAGTATGTCAATTGGTATGATATTGGTGTATATAATAACTAGTATGCCATCTGGTATAATGCTGGCGCAAAGGCTGACTAGTATGTTAATTGGTATGATGTTGGTGTATATAATGACAAGTTTGTCAATTGGTATGATGCTGATGCAGAGGCTGGCAATTGATATTTCGTAGGACATTGCCGTGTTAAAAATACCAGTTGATAATATGGAAAACAGACAGAACTCATACTAGTTGAGATTTTTGGCAAACTAGTATTCTTCTAGTATACAACTAGTTGGCTTGACTGCAGGGTGGTATTTTTAACACGGCGATGTCCTACGAAATATCAATTGCCAGGCTCTGCATCAGCATCATACCAATTGACAAACTAGTCATTATAAACACCATCATCATACCAGTTGACATACTACTCATTATATATACCAACATCATACCAGATAACATACTAGTCAGCCTTTGCGCCAGCATTTTACCAGATGACATACTAGTTATTATATACACCAATATCATACCAGTTGACATACTAGTCGATATTTGCATCACCATCCTACTAGTTAATATACTAGATCTTGTCGGGTTGAAAAATTACTTGAAAATTGATAAATTTTCTCAAATTCATTTTATTCATTATATTTCGTTTATGTATATAAAAAGTATGTATATATACATACATATATCACTTTAAAATTTATCACTTTAATACATACTTTGGAATAGATTTTAATAAAAATACTTATCACTTACTTAGTTAATTGGCGCTTAACCGTCTAAACGGTTATGGCCGTCCAACAAGGCGCGCCAGTCGCTCCTTCCCTCCGCCAACCGGCGCCAATTGGTCACACCAAGGAAGTTTAAACCGTTTTCCACTTGGTCCTTCCAACGGAGTGGGGCCGCCCTCTACCTCTGCTTCCATAGGCGGGTTCCGATATAAACACTTTCTTGGCCGGAGCATCATCGTTCATTCGCATAACATGGCCTAGCCAGAGCAGCCGCTGCGTTTTAATTCGCTGGACTATGTTGAGGTCTGCATATAGCTCGTACAGCTCATCATTAAATCTTCTTCGGTACTCGCCATTGCCAATGCGAAGAGGTCCATAAATCTTTCGAAGAACTTTTCTCTCGAACACTCCCAAAGACGCTTCATTTGCTGTTGTCATGGTCCATGCTTCTGCCTTATATATCAGGACGGGTACGATAACTGACTTGTAGAGTATGATTTTCGTTCGCCGAGAGAGGACTTTACTTTTCCACCGCCTACCTAGTCCAAAGTAGAATTTTTTGGCAAGATTGATTCTTCGCTGGATTTCAGTGCTGATGTTGCTGCTAGTGTTGCTGGTTCCCAAATAAACGAAGTCTTTTACTTTTTCGAAATTATGGCTGCCAACAGTAGCGTGGTTTCCAAGACTCTTTGCTCGATGACAGCAGGTACTTCGTTTTGTCCTTATTCACCATAAAACCCATCTTTACCGCTTATTTTTCCAGTTTGGAGTAAGCAGAACTAACAGCGCGGGTGTTTAGGCCGATGTTATCAATGTCATCAGCATATGCCAGTAATTGCACGCTTTTATAGTATATTGTTCCAGTGCGGTTTAGTTCCGCAGCTAGTATACATATAACTACGTTTATTAAAAATTTAAAAGTATAATTCAAAATTACTAAACTAGTTAAAACGCATTCTTGATTAATTTAGTTAAATTATAAAAGTATTTATGTATAGATATCACTTCATATATAATAAAAATAAATAAATGTAAGGCGCGATAACCTCCGAAGAGATCTAAGGCCGAGATTCTCTTCCAATTTGCGTCGTACTCTTGATTTTCCCTACAAATTGGCCGGACGGGACCTACATGTTTTATGCCGACTCCGAACGGCATCTGCAAGGCAGATGAGTTTTCACTGAGAGCTTTTCATGGCAGAAATACACCCGGAGCGCTTGCCAAACACTGCCGAGGGGCGACCCCACTTAGAAAAATTTTCTTCTAATTGAAAAAGCTTATTTCTAAAATTTTGATGTTGCTTTGCCCGGGGTGCGAACCCAGGGCATACGGTGTGATAGGCGGAGCACGCTACCATCACACCACGGTGGCCACTTCATATATATCACTTCAAAATATATAAACTTAGGAACTAATGTAAATTAAAATTACTGGTATACAAAAACTAAAAAATTATAATTCAAAATTTGCTAACTAAACTCAAATTCATTTCAAAAATTAACCTTCAACTTAGGAACTAATGTAAATTGAAACAAAAAATTATAATTCAAAATTTTCTAACTAAACTCAAATTCGTTTCAAAAATTAACCTTCAAGGTTTCATCATTCTTATGCAACTAAATAGTTACACCTTTTTGACTTGACAGGCTGGTTGGTTGGATGGCACGAACTTTGTAATTGAAATTTAAGTAACTTCCCGATAATCTACAGGGTTGAAACTTGGAATATAGTTCAGAACCCGATGACAATGCAATAATAAGAAAAAAAATCGCCGCTAGCTGGCGCAAGGATCGAGATATTCACAAAAATCGTATTTGTTTTCCGATTTGGCTCACATTTGGAACACATAATACATACAAGAATAGAAAGCGACCTATGAAAAAAATTGCCGCTAGGTGGCGCAAAGATCGAGATATTCAAAAAAATCGTATTTGTGGTCCGATTTGGTCCATATGTGGAACACATAATACATACATGAATAGAAAGCGACTTATGATGTCCGATTTGGCTCATATTTGGAATAAATATTACATACAGTCTGGTAGAAGTGACATCAAAATATTTTGGAGTTGGAGGAGGGACAAGCATACGTGGCGCAGAGTCGAGTAAAGTCTTTGGAAGGATTATGTATTGAGGACTTATATTGTAACAAATTGTCAGGAAAGAGTCCTTGTAATAATGAGTCACTAAATGAACTAAATAGAATAAGAAATAATAAGCAATTAAATAAAGACTAAAAACTTGAAAATAATAACAAAAAAAAAATTTTCAAGTTAAACGGTTTTATTGAAAACAATACTTACATGAAGTAATAATAAAAGCGTTGGACGCTTAAAATTTCTATTGATATTCATATATAAGACCAACTGAACTTTAATCTGGTTATGCTACGCCTCACATTTTTAGAAATTTCACGCGCCCAACGCTTTTTTTTAATTGTCTGATCAACGCCCTAGATTGATGAGCAGTGTGATGACTAGTACCTAGGACCTACCTAATTATTTTCTAGCTTTTAGTATTATTATTACTTCATGTAAATATTGTTTTCAGTAAAACCGCTTGAGAAACCGCTTAGAAAATTACAATTGTACCTCAAAATATAGAATTGTAGTTAAAAAAATTTCAATTGTAGCTCAGAAAATTTAAATTCAAAATTGTTTGAACTTCAATTGTAATTTTCTGAATTTTAATTGCAAATTCTGAACTTAAATTGTAATTTTCTGAACTCCAATTGAACATTCTGAACTTCATTTGTAATTTTCTGAACTTCAATTACAACTTTCCCAACTAAAGCTGAACAAAGTGTAGTGAAAAACAGTTTACTCCAGATTTTCTGGCAATGTTTTTACCCGCTTCTTGTTCAACTGCATTGCTTTTCTGAGTTGTTCTTCCGGTTCATCATTGGAAGTCAGGCTTATAATAGATTCTGCGAAATAATAAAATATCAAGATTATGTAAATTTAATACTTTTTACAGATGTTACCCAAGAAAACTGAACAAAATTTTGAGTGGTCTTTAAGGCCCTTCTTCCCGTGCATCCCGTCAGCATTGTAGTCCATTATGACTGCACTGCTGAGGACTTTTTGGGGAGTAGTCTCGCCTCATTATGTAGATGGTGTTCTGGGGACATAAGAAGACAACCCAAGGCGGTCAGTGTTTTGGCGGGCCTGTAGCTTCTTCCAGTGAGTATTCTTTAGGCTTGACGACCATATCGCGACGTGTAGCATGCAATCGACTGGCGAATTGCTTTGTAAGTGGTAATGAGAGTTTCTTTATCTTTTCCCCAAGTACTGCCAGCACGAGATTTGAGAATTTTATTACGGTCTGGATTATCGATACAATTGCAGCTGCGTGCTCTCCAAAATGTAGATATTGATCGAACGTCACACCCAAGATTTTGGGGTATAAGACAGCTGGTAGCGTGGTGCCATCGACGTGGATGTTCAATATGGTCGATATTTGGTGCGTCCATATTGTGAATAAGGTCGCCGATGATTTGGTCTGTGACAATATCAGGTTTCGCGAGGCAAAGAAACTGAAGAGATCAGGGAGATAGTTGTTTATTTTGTTACAAAGCTCATCGATCTGTGGGCCAGGGCCTGTGGCCATTATTTTGCAGTCATCGACGTAGGAAACGACAATGACTCCTTCTGGTGGTGAAGGTAGGAAGGGGATAGGACACCACCCTGTGGAACCCCTTATTGCACTAGCACTGTCCTATAATGAGTGTTAATGGCGTTAGAACGGTGTTAGTGATATGCACTTTACGTAAGTCATGCTGATGGCTGGATAACCGAAGAATTTCTTTTAAATGAATCATAACGGCTTTAAACGTTTTTGTTACTGACTAAAGGGATAATATCGGTAGATACTGACTGGGTTTCCAATCTTTGGTAGTGGATTTATGCTTGCCATTCTCCGCTGTTTTGGAATTGCAAAGGCTTTTAACGGCAAGTAGAAAACATGTGCTAGGCTGCTGATGCCCTCATGGCCAATGTGTTTTGGGACTATTGACATGGACAATGGCTTATTTTACCTTTGTTCAGGTAACGGAGAGGTGCGACTCGTCAAGCTTGTGTTTTTGTGTCCGTTGATTTGGATGATATCTAGCATTGTATGCATTGCAAATTGGCACCCGCGCATTTTCTCGAGTCCCACAGACGAAATTCTAGTCGAATAAATTATTCAAATACTAACTAGTATGAATAACACCACAAAGTTATAGTCAATGAGCTATACCAAAACTGGCTTGTATGATGAATGCCACGAAATTCTAGTCAAATAACTACCCATTCACTAACTAGTATGAATAATGCCACAAAATTCTAGTCAATGAACTAGAATCTGTGCTGACCACTTTGGCTTTTGACTGCAGGGTAGTTCTAACAAAGCCCAACCAGAAAATATCGTGATTCCGTAAGCTCCTAGCGAGATATTAAAACGTATTCTCTCAAGCAAGAAGGAACAGTCAATTAATCCACTTATTAAGTCGAAAACAAAAGTGAGGGACAGAATGGACCGTCTAGTATCATAAGGACTTTGTGCTAATAAGCAAACAACGACTTCTATAAGGAGGAATCGGGTCTCTGAAGTTTAAGGACCGCAACGCAAAGCGGATAAACACTTTTTGAACTCGCTCAAGCCTCTTAATATGACAACCATAGTATGGTCTCCAGATAAAAACAGCGTATTTTAATTTGGAACGTACAAGCAAGGTGTACAGCAATTTTAAAGTGTAGGGATCAGAAAAGTCAGAGCCCAAACCTCTAATGAATGCAAGTGCTGAATATGCCTTTGCAATTACGTAGCTCAACTGGCTGTGAAACAGAAATTTGGAATCGAATACAACACCAAGATCGATAATTTCACTTAAAGTAGATAGTGGAAGCCCATCAATATTGTAAGATATAGGCAGCAGACAGCGAGACTTAGAGTAGGAGACATGTGAGCATTTTTTAATATTTAAATTTAGTTTATATCGTTTACACATTATCGCGACATTATCTAAATCAGATTGGAGATTCGACACGTCCTCCTTACTTGTAATTGACGAAAACAACTTTCAATCATCAGCATACAAAAGAAAATTAGTGTACTTGAAACAACTGGATATATCATTTATGAAGATATTGAAAAGAAGTGGACCCAATATGCTACCCTGCAGAACTCCAACGAATCCGATGAGAACCCATCAACAATGACCTTAAATTTACGACACGAGAGATAGGATTCAAACCAATTTAAAAGGGTAGAGTGAAATCCTAGAGCTCTAAGTTTCAATGTTAAAATTTTGTGATTTACTTTATCAAAAGCCTTTGAAAAGTCTTTGTATACAGTATCAACTTGAAGTCGGTTTTGAAACGATGAGATGCAATATTCCGAAAACACTGCCAGATTGGAGACCTTTGAACGACCTTTTACGAAACCATGCTGTTCAATGGAGATAAACCTATTTACTGCAAATAAATCTTATTTTTTACAATAGTCTCAAAAAATTTTGATACGGAGGATATCTTAGCTAATGGTCTATAATTGGCAATATTATTCTTGTTGCCACTTTTAAATACTGGATTAATAGAGCCTACCTTCCAGGCATCAATGAACTGTCCCCGCTCAAGTGATTTATTGAACAGAAGCAGCAGATGGGCACCAAATGCAGAACAACTTTTAAAAAGATATGTTGAACCCATCAACATCAGTATTTGTAGATGTCTTCAGCTGTTGGATCCCTTCTTCAACATCATCAAGCGTTAAAGTTAATGATCCACGAATTATTGGGGAACCAATGTTCGCGAAACACTCCGCATCCCCGTCAGTGTCAGCATCGAAATTAGACTTATAGAACTGGGCAAAGAGATTAGCAGCCTCAGCAGTAGAATGGGCTTGAGCATCATTGAGATAAACCACAGACTGAATACTTGAGCAAGATTTTCTGGAGTTTACATACCTCCAAAATGAGCTAGAACTATATTTTATATCCGATTCAAACTTACTAATATATATCCTTGTTCAAAAAATTTAATTGCGTTGAATAACGTAAATATATCTCTTTATGAGTCACAGAATTTGACAGCTTGAACTTCTTGAAATATTTATTTCTCAAATTTTTAGATTTTAACAGCTCCTTGGTGTGCCAAGGAACTTTGTATTTGTATTTTTTAAGAACAGGGATATGTGCAGGGGCGTAGCTACCGCCGTATCAGCCGTATCAATTATACGGGGCCCCCAAACCACGAGGGCCCCCAACGTGCGTAAGCAAAAATTAATAAGAACTTCCCTATTTTATTTTACTTCTTAAGAAAAGTAAGATTGAAAACAAACAAATTATCTTTTCCCCTTCAAAAGTTGGCAACACCCTACACTACATCGGTTATTATCGTTGGCTGCGGGATTTTAACGTTTCAGTCATATACTTCAACGGGGATGCCCCCGTAAAATAATACATCTAATCTGCATACGCAACACGGAGAACAGTGTTTATTATTATTATTATTATTATTATTTATTGATCATGAATACCTTGTACCAACTAAATTTAATATCGAATAAAAAAGATGAACGTGAAGAATGCAAAAATATAATAAACATTTTAGAGAGTTATGATTTCTTAGTGCTTGTCACATTTTTATACTCAGTTGAGCAGAGCTCACAGAGTATATTAACTTTGATTGGATAACGGTTGGTTGTACAGGTATAAAGGAATCGAGATAGATATAGACTTCAATATAACAAAATCATCAGGATCGAAAAAAAATTTGATTGAGACATGTCCGTCCGTCGGTTAACACGATAACTTGAGTACATTTTGAGGTATCTTGATGAAATGGTATGTAGGTTCCTGAGCACTCATCTCAGATCGCTATTTAAAATGAACAATATCGGACTATAACCACGCCCACTTTTTCGATATCGAAAATTTCGAAAAACCGAAAAAATGCGATAATTCATTACCAAAGACGGATAAAGCGATGAAATTTGGTAGGTGGGTTGAACTTATGACGCAGAATAGAAAACTAGTAAAATTTTGGATAATGGACGTTGCACCGCCCACTTTTAAAAGAAGGTATTTTAAAATTTTTGCAAGCTGTAATTTGGCAGTTGTTGGAGATATCATGATGAAATTTGGCAGGAACGTTACTCCTATTACTATATGTATGCTTAATAAAAATTAGCAAAATCGGAGAACGGTCACGCCCACTTTTAAAAAAAATTTTTTTGAAGTCAAATTTTAAAAAAAAGTTTAATATCTTTACAGTACGTAAGTAAATTATGTCAATATTCGACTCCAGTAATGATATGATGCAACAAAATGCAAAAATAAAAGAAAATTTCAAAATGGGCGTGGCACCGGCCTTTTTCATTTAATTTGTCTAGAATACTTTTAATGCCATAAGTCGAACAAACATTTACCAATCCTTGGGAAATTTGGTAGGGGCTTAGATTCTAGCACGCCAACTGTTTTCTATGAAAAAGGGCGAAATCGGTTGAAGCCACGCCCAGTTTTTATACACTGTCCTTCCGCTCGGCCGTTAACACGATAACTTGAGCAAAAATCGATATATCTTTACTAAACTCAGTTCACGTACTTATCTGAACTCACTTTGTATTGGTATACAAAATGGGCGAAATCCGACTATGACCAAGCCCACTTTTTCGATGTCGAAAATTACGAAAAATGAAAAAATGCCATAATTCTATACCAAATACGAAAAAAGGGATGAAACATGGTAATTGGATTGGTTTATTGACGCAAAATATAACTTTAGAAAAAACTTTGTAAAATGGGTGTGATACCTATCATATTAAGTAGAATAAAATGAAAAGTTCTGCAGGGCGAAATAAAAATGCTTGAAATTTTGGCGGGAAAACTGTTCGTGGTATTATATTATATATATAAATAAATTAGCGTTATCCAACAGATGATGTTCTGGGTCACCCTGGTCCACATTTTGGTCGATATCTGGAAAACGCCTTCACATATACAACTACCACCACTCCCTTTGAAAGCCTTATTAATACCTTTAATGTGATACCCATATCGTACAAACACATTCTAGAGTCGCCCCTGGTCCACCTTTATGGCGCTATCTCGAAAAGGCGTCCACCTATAGAACTAAGGCCCACTCCCTTTTAGAATACTCATTAACACCTTTCATTTGATACCCATATCGTACAAACACATTCTAGAGTCCCCCCTGGTCCAACTTTATGGCGATATCTCGAAAAGGCGTCCACCTATAGAGCTAAGCCTCACGCTCTTTTGAAATACGAATTAACACCTTTCGTTTGATACCCGTATTGTACAAACGCATTCTATAGTCACCCCTGGTCCTCCTTTATGGCGATATCTCGAAAAGGCGTCCACCTATAGAACTAAGGCCCACGCCCTTTTAAAATACTCATTAACACCTTTCGTTTGATACCCATATTTTACAAACGCATTCTAAAGTCACCCCTGGTCCACCTTTATGGCGATATCTCGAAAAGGCGTCCACCTATAGAACCAAGGCCCACTCCCTTTTAGAATGCTCCTTAACACCTTTCATTTGATACCCATATCGTACAAACAAATACTAGAGTCAACCCTGATCCACCTTTATGGCGATATCCCTAAATGTATTCCACCTATAGAATTATGGCCCACTCCCTCATAAAATACTCTTTAATACCTTTCATTTGATACACATGTCATACAAACACATTTCAGGGTTACCCTCGGTTCATTTTCCTACATGGTTATTTTCCCTTATGTTGTCACCATAGCTCTCAACTGAGTATGTAATGTTCGGTTACACCCGAATTTAACCTTCCTTACTTGTTTCTTTACTATTTGAAATCATTAACCCTGTTTCTAAAGCTCTTACTTACTCTGACTTACAAAAATACTTTAAGTAATCTTTTGAATAGACTGGAAATAAAAGAAAACAATTAAGGAAGGCTAAGTTCGGGTGTAACCGAACATTACATACTCAGTTGAGAGCTATGGAGACAAGATAAGGAAAATCACCATGTAGGAAAATGAACCTAGGGTAACCCTGGAATGTGGTTGTATGACATGTGTATCAAATGGAAGGTATTAAAGAGTATTTTAAGAGAGAGTAGGCCATAGTTCTATGGATGGACGCCATTTAGGGATATCGCCATAAAGGTGGACCAGGGCTGACTCTAGAATGTGTTTGTACGATATGGGTATCAAATGAAAGGTGATAATGAGTACTTTAAAAGGGAATGGGCTTTAGTTCTATAGGTGAACGCCTTTTCGAGAAATCGCCATAAAGGTGGACCAGGGGTGACTCTAGAATATGTTTGTACGATATGGGTATCAAATGAAAGCTGTTAATGAATATTTTGAAAAGCAGTGATCCTTAGTTCCATAGGTGGACGCCGTTTCGAGATATCGCCATAAAGGTGGACCAGGGGTGTCTCTAGTTGTACGATATGGGAATCAAATGAAAGGTGTTACTGAGCATTTTAAGAGGGAGTGGGCATTAGGTCTATAGGTGCACGCCTTTTCGAAATGTCGCCATTAGGGTGGGCCAGGGGTGACTCCAGAATGTGTTTGTATGATATGGGTATCAAATGAAAGATGGTAATGAGTATTTTAAAAGGGAGTAATCCTTAGTTCTATAGGTGGACGCCTTTTCGAGATATCGCCATAAAGGTGGACCAATGGTGACTCTAGAATGTTTGTACGATATGGGTATCAAACGAAAGGTGCTACTGAGCATTTTAAGAGGAAGTGGGCATGAGGTCTATAGGTGGACGCCTTTTCGAGGTATCGTCATTAGGGTGGGCCAGGGGTGACTCTAGATTGTGTTTGTACGATATGGGTATCAAACGAAAGGTGTTACTGATCATTTTAAGATGGAGTGGGCATTAGGTCTATAGGTGGACGCCTTTTCGAGATATCGCCATTAGGGTGAGCCAGGGGTGACTCTAGAATGTTTGTACGATATGGGTATCAAACGAAAGGTGTTACTGAGCATTTTAAGAGGGAGTGGGCATTAGGTCTATAGGTGGACGCCTTTTCGAGATATCGCCATTAGGGTGGGAAAGGGGTGACTCCAGAATGTTTTTGTACGATATGGGTATCAAATGAAAGGTGGTAATGAGTATTTTAAAAGGGAGTAATCCTTAGTTCTATAGGTGGACGCCTTTTCGAGATATCGCCAGAAACGTGGACCAAGGGTGACTCTAGAATGTTTGTACGATATGGATATCAAACGAAAGGTGTTACTGAGCATTTTAAGAGGGAGTGGGCATTAGGTCTATATGTGGACGCCTTTTCGAGATATCGCCATTAGGGTGGGCCAGGGGTGACTCTAGAATGTTTGTACGATATGGGTATCAAACGAAAGGTGTTACTGAGCATTTTAAGAGGGAGTGGGCATTAGGTCTATAGGTGGACGCCTTTTCGAGATATCGCCATTAGGGTGGGCCAGGGGTGACTCTAGAATGTTTGTACGATATGGGTATCAAACGAAAGGTGTTACTGAGCATTTTAAGAGGGAGTGGGCATTAGGTCTATAGGCGGACGCCTTTTCGAGATATCGCCATTAGGGTGGGCCAGGGTGACTCTAGAATGTGTTTGTACGATATGGGTATCAAATGAAAGGTGGTAATGAGTATTTTAAAAGGGAGTAATCCTTAGTTCTATAGGTGGACGCCTTTTCGAGATATCGCCATAAAGGTGGACCAAGGGTGACTCTACAATGTTTGTACGATATGGGTATCAAACGAAAGGTGTTACTGAGCATTTTAAGAGGGAGTGGGCATTAGGTCTATATGTGGACGCCTTTTCGAGATATCGCCATTAGGGTGGGCCAGGGGTGACTCTAGAATGTTTGTACGATATGGGTATCAAACGAAAGGTGTTACTGAGCATTTTAAGAGGGAGTGGGCATTAGGTCTATAGGTGGACGCCTTTTCGAGATATCGCCATTAGGGTGGGCCAGGGGTGACTCTAGAATGTTTGTACGATATGGGTATCAAACGAAAGGTGTTACTGAGCATTTTAAGAGGGAGTGGACATTAGGTATATAGGTGGTCGCCTTTTCGAGATATCGCCATTAGGGTGGGCCAGGGGTGACTCTAGAATGTTTGTACGATATGGGTATCAAACGAAAGGTGTTACTGAGCATTTTAAGAGGGAGTGGGCATTAGGTCTATAGGTGGACGCCTTTTCGAGATATCGCCATTAGGGTGGGCCAGGGTGATTCTAGAATGTGTTTGTACGATATGGATATCAAATTAAAAGTATTAATGAGGGTTTTAAAAGCGAGTGGCCCTTAGATGTATATGTGAAGGCGTTCTCGCGATATCGACCAAAATGTGGACCAGGTGATCCAGAAAATCATCTGTCGGGTACTGCTAATTTATTTATATATGCAATACCACTAACAGTATTCCTGCCAAGATTCCAAGGGCTGTTGATTTCGCCTTGTAGAACTTTTTCATTTTCTTCTACTTAATATGGTAGGTGTCACACCCATTTTACAAAGTTTTTTCCAAAGTTATATTTTGCGTCAATAAACCAATCCAGTTACCATGTTTCATCCCTTTTTTCGTAGTTGGTATAGAATTATGGCATTTTTTTCATTTTTCGTAATTTTCGATATCGATAAAGTGGGCGTGGTTATGGTCGGATTTCGGCCATTTTTTATACCAAGATAAAGTGAGTTCAGATAAGTACGTGGGCTAAGTTTAGTAAAGATATATCGGTTTTTGCTCAAGTTATTGTGTTAACGGCCGAGCGGAAGGACAGACGGTGGACTGTGTATAAAAACTGGGCGTGGCTTCCACCGATTTCGCCCATTTTCACAGAGAACAGTTATCGTCACAGAATTTATGCTCCTACCAAATTTGAGAAGGATTGGTAAATTTTTGTTCGACTTATGGCATTAAAAGTATTCTAGACAAACTAAATGAAAATGGGCGGATCCACGCCCATTTTGAAATTTTCTTTTATTTTTGGATTTTGTTGCATCATATCATTACTGGAGTTGAATTTTGACTTAATTTACTTATATACAGTAAAGATATTAACTTTTTTGTTAAAATTTGAATTTAAAAAAATTTTTTTTTAAAAAGTGGGCGTGTTCTTCATCCAATTTTGCTAATTTTTATTTAGCACATATATAGTAATAGTAGTAACGTTCCTGCCAAATTTCATCATGATATCTTCAACGACTGCCAAATTACAGCTTGCAAAACTTTTAAATTACCTTCTTGTAAAAGTGGGCGGTGCCACGCCCATTGTCCAAAATCTTACTAATTTTCTATTCTGCGTCATAACTTCAACCCATCTACCAAGTTTCATCGCTTTAACCGCCTTTGGCAATGAATTATCGCATTTTTTCGGTTTTTCGAAATTTTCGATATCGAAAAAGTGGGCGTGGTTATAGTCCGATATCGTTCATTTTAAATAGCGATCTGAGATGAGTACTCAGGAACCTACATACCAAATTTCATCAAGATACCTCAAAATTTACTCAAGTTATCGTGTTAACGGACGGACGGACGGACGGACGGACGGACATGGCTCAATCAAATTTTTTTTCGATCCTGATTATTTTGATATATGGAAGTCTATATCTATCTCGATTCCTTTATATATGTACAACCAACCGTTATCCAATCAAACTTAATATACTCTGTGAGCTCTGCTCAACTGAGTATAAAAAAAAACAACGAAGCCGTTTTTTGACCAGTTGTCAAAAGATGTGAGAATTTCAGACCCAGAATCTCATTTCAAAGTCAGTGTTTACTATTGCTGTTTAGATATATTAATTTCACAAGCTAAAAAAAGATTTCAGAGCTTTCGCAACCTGAGTAGTATGTTCGAAATATTACAACCGCTGAAACTCCTGTTTCCTCAAACGAAGAGTTATTAAAACTGTCAGCTAAATACAGTAATGACATCTGAGTTAACCTGACCAATTAAAGACTATTAGAACATGCTTAAAATCAGCAATCCAAAAAATTCACTCAATTAAGGTACTAATTCAATTATTAATCATAGAATTCAGTAGTCTTTCATCCAGTTTTCCGGAGGTGTTGTAAAAAGAACCTAGGGTAACCCTGGCATGTGTTTGTATGACATGTGTATCAAATGGAAGGTATTAAAGAGTATTTTAAAGGAAGTGGGCCATAGTTCTATAGATGGACGCCATAAAGGTGGACCAGGGGTGACTCTAGAATTTATTTTGTACGATATGGGTATCAAATGAACGGTATTAATGAGTATTTTAAAATGGTGTGGGCCTAAGTTCTATAGATGGACGCCTTTTCGAGATATCGCCATAAAGATGGACAAGGGGTGACTCTAGAATTTGTTTGTACGATATGAGTATCAAATGAAAGGTGTTAATGAGTATTTTAAGAGGGCGTGGGCCTTAGTTCTATATGTGGACGCCTTTTCGAGATATCGCCATAAAGGTGGACCAGGGGTGACTATAGAATTTGTTTGTACTATATGGGTATCAAATAAAAGGTGTTAATGAGTATTTTAAAAGGGAGTGGGCCTTAGTTCTATAGGTGGACGCCTTTTCGGAATATCGTTATAAAAGTGGACCAGGGTTGACTCTAGATTGCGTTTGTACAATATGGGTATCAAACGAAAGGTGTTAATGAGTATTTTAAAAGGGCATGGGCCTTAGTTCTATAGGTAAACGCCTTTTCGAGATATCGCCATAAAGATGGACCAGAGGTGACTCTAGAATTTGTTTGTACGATATGGGTATCAAATGAAAGGTGTTAACGAGTATTTTAAAAGGGCGTGGGCCTTAGTTCTATAGGTGGACGCCTTTTCGAGATATCGCCATAAAGATGGACCAGAGGTGAATCTAGAATTTGTTTGTACGATATGGGTATCAAATGAAAGGTGTTAACGAGTATTTTAAAAGGGCGTGGGCCTTAGTTCTATAGGTAAACGCCTTTTCGAGATATCGCCATAAAGATGAACCAGAGGTGACTCTAGAATTTGTTTGTACGATATGGGTATCAAATGAAAGGTGTTAACGAGTATTTTAAAAGGGCGTGGGCCTTAGTTCTATAGGTGGACGCCTTTTCAAGATATCGCCATAAAGGTGGACCAGGGGTGACTCTAGAATTGGTTTGTACGATATGGGTATCAAATCAAAGGTGTTAATGCGTATTTTAAAATGGAGTGGGCCTTAGTTCTGTAGGTGGATGCCTTTTCGAGATATCGCCATAAAGGTGGGCCAGGGGTGACTCTAGAATTTTTTTGTACGATATGGGTATCAAATGAAAGGTGTTAATGAGTATTTTAAAAAGGAGTGGGCCTTAGTTCTATATGTGGACGCCTTTTCGAGATATCGCCATAAACATGGACCAGGAGTGACTCTAGAATGTGTTTGTACGATATGGGTATCAAATTAAAGGTATTAATAAGGGTTTTAAAAGGGAGTGGCCCTTAGTTGCATATGTGAAGGCGTTTTCGAGATATCGACCAAAATGTGGACCAGGGTGATCCAGAACATCATCTGTCGGGTACCGCTAATTTATTTATATATCTAATACCACGAACAGTATTCCTTCCAAGATTCCAAGGGCTTTTGATTTCGCCCTGAAAAACTTTTTCATTTTCTTCTACTTCATATGGTAGGTGTCACACACATTTTACCAAGTTTTTTCGAAAGTTATATTTTGCGTCAATAGACCAATACAATTACCATGTTTCATCCCTTTTTTCGTATTTGGTATATAATTATGGCATTTTTTTTTATTTTTCGTAATTTTCGATATCGAAAAAGTGTGCGTGTTCATAGTCGGATTTCGGCCATTTTTTGCACCAATACAAAGTGAGTTCAGATAAGTGCGTGAACTGAGTTTAGTAAAGATATATCGATTTTTGCTCAAGTTATCGTGTTAATGGCCGAGCGGAAGGACAGACGTTCGACTGTGTATAAAAACTGGGCGTGGCTTCAACCGATTTCGCCCTTTTTCACAGAAAACAGTTATCGTCCTAGAATCTAAGCCTCTACCAAATTTCACAAGGATTGGTAAATTTTTGTTCGACTTATGGCATTAAAATTATCCTAGACAAATTAAATGAAAAAGGGCGGAGCCACGCCCATTTTGAAATTTTCTTTTATTTTTGTATTTTGTTGCAACATATCATTACTGGAGTTGAATGTTGACATAATTTACTTATATACTGTAAAGATATTAACTTTTCTTTTAAAATTTGAATTTAAAACAAATTTTTTTTAAAAAGTGGGCGTGGCCGTTCTCCGATTTTGCTAATTTTTATTAGGCAGACATATAGTAATAAGAGTAACGTTCCTGCCAAATTTCATTATGATATCTTCAACGACTGCCAAATTACAGCTTGCAAAACTTCTAAATTACCTTCTTTTAAAAGTGGGCGGTGCAACGCCCATTGTCCAAAATTTTACTAGTTTTTTATTCTGCGTCATAGTTTGAACTCACCTACCAAGTTTCATCGCTTAATCCTTATTTGGTAATGAATTATCGGACTTTTTCAATTTTTCGAATTTTTCGATATCGAAAAAGTGGGCGTGGTTATAGTCCGATATCGTTCATTTTGATTAGCGATCTGAGATGAGTTCCCAGGAACCTACATACCAAATTTCATCAAGATATCTCGAAATTTACTCAAGTTATCGTGTTAACGGGCAGACGGACGGACGGACGGACATGGCTCAATCGAATTTTTTTTCGATACTGATGATTTTGATATATGGAAGTCTATATCTATCTCGATTCCTTTATACCTGTACAACCAACCGTTATCCAATCAAAGTTAATATACTCTGTGAGCTCTGCTCAACTGAGTATAAAAAGAAAGGCTAAAATGTGTGTTAGTTGGTCGCCGGTGTTTGAAGAGATGCGTCGGTCGATTGTGTTCAAACTTAACACACAAGTTGCGTAAACCTCACGCGGTGGTTACTACATAGGTTTGGTTGCGATCGACGTACAGGGTCTCGAGATAGAGGGCTGTGAATGCCTAAACAGTGTTTATACAATATGGATATCAAATGAAAACTGTTGATGAGTGCTTTAGTACAGATTAATATATTATCCAGAGACCGACTGGGACTGGGATTAGGACTAGGACTGGGACTGAGACCCGGAGTGGGACTGGAACTGGAATAAAATACGTACCACCCTCTGGGACAAGCACCTTCGAGCGGCGAATCCCGTTTCACTAACAGACGAGGCTCTGGCGACCCCAAGCTCCTCATGGAACTTGGGGGTGGGGAGGGAGGGATGGCCTGAAGGTTTAATGTGGCCATATAAATCGTTCCCGAGATGGTCGGGCCAGCATCTTAATGGTGCTGTGTTACCGGAGCGTATCGGATCTGTATCCGACAAAGGACCATCACATCGATAACACTCCCCAAAGCCTTCGGGGAGTAACTAATCGCTACAACAACAACAACAACAAGCAATAAGGGATGCAGAAGAATGAGAAGGAATTGATGGAAAATAAAAGAGAGAAGGAGATTGAGAAAGAGATAGAATGAGGCGAAGATGGAGATAGATGGAGCGAAAAATACGGAGGGAGGAGTGAATAAAAGGATTAGGAAAAAGTGAGGAGGGGGGGGGGGGGCAAAGTCAGACGGAAAAGGCTTATTAAAATGTATGCAGATAGGCCAAATTTAGGCCAGCAGAACGTCTGTCGGGATATTTCGGGATAATAAATTTCGGATATGCTGTTGACATTATTAGCAAAAAGCTGATTACAACCACCAGATAGGAACAATCAATATTTCCCAGATTGAAGTCACCAAGAACACAAATACAGTCATGATCATGAAGATTAAATGTAAGCTCCCGAATATTATCTACATGTGCTCTATAAAGCATATCATCACTAGAAGGAGGTAGGTACGAAGCACAAATAGTGATATTTGGAACGTCTTTGACTGACACACATAGCTGATCCAAGAGTGTATCATTATTGTCTAACATAACCAATGAGGAGCGGTTTTTCCTTTAGACTGCGATTAAAACACCTCCACCTCTACTATGACCAGTTTTAGCAAAATCACGATCCTTCCGAAACACATTGTAGATATTAGTATCAAAGTATTCACTGTCGTAAAAGCTCTCGTATAGCCAAGTTTCAACGAGTACGAAAATATCATAATCTAAGTTTGAGCTCAATGCCAATTAAAGGTATTAATGAGAGTTTTAAAAGGGATGAGCCCCAGTTGTATATGTGAAGGCGTTTTCGGGATACCGACCAAAATGTCGACAAGGGTGACCCAGAACTTCATCTGTCGGGTACCGCTAATTTATTTATATATGTAATACCACGAACAGTATTCCTGCCAAGATTCCAGAGGCTTTTGATTCCGCCTTGCAGAACTTTTTCATTTTCTTCTACTTAATATGGTAGGTGTCACACTCATTTTACAAAGTTTTTTCTAAAGTTATATTTTGCGTCAATAAACCAATCCAATTACCATGTTTCATCCTTTTTTTCGAATTTGGTAAAGAATTATGGCATTTTTTTCATTTTTCGATATCGAAAAAGTGGGCCTGGCCATAGCCAGATTTCGGCCTTTTTTTATACGAAGATAAAGTCAGTTCAGATAAGTACGTGAACTAAGATTAGTAAAGATATATCAATTTTTGCTCAAGTTATCGTGTTAACGGCCGAGCGGAAGGACAGACGGTCGACATTTTAACAGAAAACTGTTATCGTCATAGAATCTATACCCTACCAAATTTCACAAGGATTGGTAAATTTTTGTTAGACTTATGGCATTAAAAGTATTCTAGACAAATTATATAAAAGGCCTGAGCCACGCCCATTGTGAATTTTTCTTTTATTTTTGTATTTTATTGCATCGTATCATTACTGGAGTTGAATCTTGACATAATTTACATATATACTGTAAAGATATTCAATTTTTTGTTAAAATTTGACTTTTAAAATTTTTTTTTAAAAGTGGGCGTGTTCTTCATCCGATTTTGCTTATTTTCATTTAGCTCATATATAGTAATAGTAGTAACGTTCCTCGCAAATTTCATCATGATATCTTCAACGACTGCCAAACTACAACTTGCAAAATTTTTAAATTACGTTCTTTTAAAATTGGGCGGTACCACGCCCATTGTCTACAATTTTACTAATTTTCTATTCTGCGTCATAAGGTCAACCCACCTACCAAGTTTCATCGCTTTATCCGTCTTTGGTAATGAATTATCGCATTTTTTCGGTTTTTCGAAATTTTCGATATCGAAAAAGTTGGCATGGTTATAGTCCGATATCGTTCATTTTAAATAGAAAACAAGTAAGGAAGGTTAAGTTCGGGTGTAACCGAACATTACATACTCAGTTGAGAGCTATAGTGGCAACATAAGGGAAAATAACCATGTAGGAAAATGAACCGGTGATGAAAGGTATTAAAGAGTATTTTAAGAGGGAGTGGTCCATAGTTCTATAGGTGGACGAAAAAAAAAAAAAAAAAAAAAAAGGTGGACGCCATTTAGGGATATCGCCATAAAGGTGGATCAGGGTTGACTCTAGAATGCGTTTTTACAATATGGGTATCAAATGAAAAGTGTTAATGAGTATTTTAAAAGGGAGTGATCCTTATTTCCATAGGTGGACGCCGTTTCATGATATCGCCATAAAGGGAACCAGGGGTGACTCTAGAATGCGTTTGTACATTATGGGTGTACACTAAGGCGTGAGCCTTAGTTCCATATGTGGACGCCTTTTCGAGATATCGCCATAAAGGTGGACCAGGGGTGACTCTAGAATTTGTTTGTACGATATTGGTATCAAATGAAAGGTGTTAATGAGTATTTTAAAAGGGAGTGGGCCTTAGTTCCATAGGTGGATGCCTTTTCGAGATATCGCCATAAAGGTGGGCCAGGGGTGACTCTAGAATTTTTTTGTACAATATGGGTATCAAATGAAAGGTGTTAATGAGTATTTTAAAAGGGAGTGGGCCTTAGCTCCATAGGTGGATGCCTTTTCGAGATATCGCCATAAAGGTGGGCCAGGGGTGACCCTAGAATTTTTTTATACGATATGGGTATCAAATGAAAGGTGTTAATGAGTATTTTAAAAGAGCGTGGGCCTTAGTTCTAAAGGTGGACGCCTTTTCGAGATATCGCCATAAAGGTGGACCAGGGGTGACTCTAGAATTTGTTTGTATGATATGGGTATCAAATTAAAGGTGTTAATGAGTATTTTAAAGGGTTTGGGCCTTAGTTCCATAGGTGGATGCCTTTTCGAGATATCGCCATAAAGGTGGGCCAGGGGTGACTCTAGAATTTTTTTGTACAATATGGGTATCAAATGAAAGGTGTAAATGAGTATTTTAAAAAGGAGTGGCCTTAGTTCTATATGTGGACGCCTTTTCGAGATATCGCCATAAACGTGGACCAGGGGTGACTCTAGAATGTGTTTGTACGATATGGGTATCAAATTAAAGGTATTAATGATGGTTTTAAAAGGGAGTGGCCCTTAGTTGTATATGTGAAGGCGTTTTCGAGATATCGACCAAAATGTGGACCAGGGTGATCCAGAACTTCATCTGTCGGGTACCGCTAATTTATTTATATATGTAATACCACGAACAGTATTCCTTCCAAGATTCCAAGGGCTTTTTCTTTCGCCCTGCAAAACTTTTTCATTTTCTTCTACTTAATATGGTAGGTGTCACACCCATTCTACCAAGTTTTTTTCTAAAGTTATATTTTGCGTCAATAGACCAATACAATTACCATGTTTCATCCCTTTTTTCGTATTTGGTATATAATTATGGCATTTTTTTCATTTTTCGTAATTTTCGATATCGAAAAAGTGGGCGTGGTCATAGTCGGATTTCGGCCATTTTTTACACCAATACAAAGTGAGTTCAGATAAGTACGTGAACTGAGTTTAGTAAAGATATATCGATTTTTGCTCAAGTTATCGTGTTAAAGGCCGAGCGGAAGGATAGACGGTCGACTGTGTATAAAAACTGGGCGCGGCTTCAACCGATTTCGCCCTTTTTCACAGAAAACAGTTATCGTCCTAGAATCTAAGCCTCTACCAAATTTCACAAGCATTGGTAAATTGTTGTTCGAGTTATGGCATTAAAACTATCCTAGACAAATTAAATGAAAAAGGGCGGAGCCACGCCCATTTTGAAATTTTATTTTATTTTTGTATTTTGTTGCACCATATCATTACTGGAGTTGAGTGCTGGCATAATTTATTTATATACTGTAAAGATATTAACTTTTCTTTTAAAATTTGAATTTAAAAAAAATTTTTTTTAAAAAGTGGACGTGGCCGTTCTCCGATTTTGCTAATTTTTATTAGGCAGACATATAGTAATAAGAGTAACGTTCCTGCCAAATTTCATCATGATATCTTAAACGACTGCCACATTACAGCTTGCAAAACTTCTAAATTACCTTCTTTTAAAAGTGGGCGGTGCCACCCCCATTGTCCAAAATTTTACTAGTTTTCTATTCTGCGTCATAAGTTCAACTCACCTACCAAGTTTCATCGCTTAATCCGTATTTGGTAATGAATTATCGCACTTTTTCGATTTTTCGTTATTATTCGGTTATTGTCCGATATCGTTCATTTTAAATAGCGATCTGAGATGAGTGCCCAGGAATCTACGTACCGAATTTCATCAAGATACCTCAAAATTTTCTCAAGTTATGGTGTTAACAGACAGACGGACGGACGGACGGACATGGCTCAATCGAATTTTTTTTCGATACTGATGATTTTGATATATGGAAGTCTATATCTATCTCGATTCCTTTATACCTGTACAACCAACCGTTATCCAATCAAAGTTAATATACTCTGTGAGCTCTGCTCAACTGAGTATAAAAAGGAAATTGAAATTTGCTATACAACCTATATCTATAAAAATGAATGCCATTTTTCGTTGTGATTTTATAACTCAAGAACGGGCTCACCTATTCAAACCAAATTTTTAGGCTTTGTTCTGACTATTCAGTAGATGGTTTGTGTTTTGAAATTTTAAGAATCGGATACCAGGGTCTCAATATATAGGCCAAAACGTGGACCCGGGTAACCCTAGGATTTGTTTGTACAATATGGGTATCAAATGGAAGCTGTTGATGAATGCTATAGTATATAGTATTTTTCATGCCGCTCCGTAACTAGGGTCTCGAGATATAGACCATAAAGGTGGACCCGTATAACTTTATGATGTGTTTGTACATTATGGATAGCAAATGGGAGCTGTTGATGATTGCTATAGTATAGATTATTTTTCAATCCCCTCCGTGACTAGGGTCTCGAAATATAGACCAAAACGTGGACCAGGATAACCCTAGGATGTGTTTGAACCACATGAGTATCCATTGTAAGTTGTTGATAAATGCTAATGAAAAGAGGGCTTTTCTTTTCGCTGGGTAACTAAGGACTCGAGATATAGACCGATTGGGAACTCGCCTTCAGGTTAAGAGATTACATTCTTATGTACTACAAGCAGTTAAAATGGTACGCTCTTTCGCTCTCAAAATGTATGTACTTTCATCTTAACTAGCTTACTTATTATTCCCACCTACAAACTTACTTGCATTATATTTATATCAACATGTATGTATGTAGCAGGCAGATCGACAAACAAAGCAGGCTTTGAAAAGGCATCGAAAAATATTACGGTGCATTTTTTTTTTTTGCATAGAGAAATACATTAATATTTTGTATAGACAGGTATATAGAGCTTTGGCTCTTAGCATTAAGAAAATTCAAATTAGGAGAATAAATGGCATTGGAGTGTAAACATCGCTGGAGCGTTTTCTTTGGCCTCAACACCATTCGTTAGCAGAATAAACGAAGATGCCCAATACGTTCAGTAGTGTCCGAAATTACCGCGGTGCAAATTATTACATAAAAATGCAAATAGTGTTTTTGTTTAATAATTATTGAAGTTTGTGTGGATTTGTGAAAAGAAGAAATATAGCGCAAAGCGAATTTCCGAGCAAAAAACGGTAAGTTTTGAACTGATGAAGTGAATTGCACCAATGCATGTGTGTTTCCTTATATGAAAAAACATATGGTATACCACTATTAATGTAGACATTTATTTAAATTTAATTTATTCTTTTTTAATTGAAAGAAAAATGCCACGACCCACACGATGAAATATAGGTCGCCGAACAGACTCCAGATGAACGAGCACAAGCTAGTGCATCGCAGCGTGAACGTAATGCACGAAATAGATATGTTGTACCTGAAATTATGCGTGCTGCTTTTAATTACAACAGTCAGATTGATTACAGTATGTACGGGTATATTGGAATAATGGACGCAATATGTCCACATTGTGATGCGGCTAAATTTCCAGGTGAAACGCCAGGCATGTGTTGTGCTAATGGCAAAGTGAGATTGCCAACATTAAAAACTCCACCAGAACCATTGTCTTCATTAATTTTTGGGACTTCTGAAAATTTGAAGCACTTTTTGAGTCATATTCAACAATACAATTCGGCATTTCAAATGATTTCTTTTGCTGCTACTACTATTATTAGATATTATTTTATGCCGACGTTTAAGTTAAATACTAAAACAACATTGTCCCAATCAATCTGAATCATAAAAGTATTCTATAGTTTTAAAAATTATTATGCAACGTATACCTAAAATTGTATACATGTTGGAGATTCAGAACCAAATTTATCATCAAGATGGTTCGTTATTGCCATACCCCGACGCTGATTATAAAGTTTTGCAAATTTATTTTATTGGTGATGAAAATCGTGAAAATCGTTGTGCAATTGCTGTGAATACAAGACGAGAAATTATTTGTGAGCTACAAAGGTTTTTCCATCAGCATAACGCATTAGTTCAATTGTTCAAAATTGCTCTCGATCGTATGCCATCTGATAATCACAAAATCGTAACAAGGGCTGATAGAACACCTTTTGGAGAGCATGGAAGACGATTCAATGCACCGACAATTGATGAGGTTGCAATTGTAATTCTTGGTGAGCAGCTTCAATCCCGTTATATTATACTTCATCGCAGAAATGAGCAATTGCAACGTGTTTCGGAACTTCATCGTAGTTACGAGGCATTACAACACCCTATATTGCATTGGAAAGGTGACGATGGCTACCATATCAATATACCAATGATTGATCCACGAACAGGTAAATAATATTTTCAGTGTGTTGACATTTCATCATTTGTATAAATTTCTTAAGTCACATTTTGCACTTATTTTCAGGTCTGCATGTACAGAAAAAAGTTAGTGCCATGAATTTTTATTCGTATCGATTGATGGTTCGTCCACAAGAACAAAATTATATCTTGAGATGTGGTAAACTATGTCATCAGTACATCGTTGATATGTATGCCAAAATAGTAACAGATCGTCTTAATTAAGATCTGAACAATATATTAATTTGCAAGATGCGATAGCAAATAATGTTAATATTAATAACATCGGACGTTTAACTATATTGCCATCTTCGTATATTGGTAGCCCACGGAATGTGAACGAATATGCACAAGACGCAATGTGTTATGTACGAAAATACGGTCGACCGGATCTGTTCATTACATTTACATGTAACCCGCATTGGGATGACATCAAAAACAATTTATTTGCAGGACAGTCGATAACCGATCGTCATGACATTACTGCGAGTGTTTTTCGGCAAAAACGTAAAGCACTTATGTGTTTAATTGTGAAATTATTGGGGAGGTGCGTTGCCATATGTACTCCATCGAATGGCAGAAAAGGGGATTGCCGCACGCACATATACTAATTTGGCTGGTACATAAAATAACTCCGGATCAAATCGATAACCTTAGATCAGCTGAAATTCCTGATTACACTGCTGATCCTGAGTTATTTCTAGTTGTCGTTAAAAACATGATACATGGACCGTGCGGTGAACTAAATGTGAATTCACCATGTATGATTAATGAAAAGTGTTCGAAACGATACCCAAGGCAATTTACTTCAGACACAATAACGGACAATGACGGATATCCGTTATATCGACGTAGATCACCTTATGATAATGGCAAAACGGCAACCATTAGAATGCATAACCAGGAAGTTGAAGTTGATAGTCGTTCGGTGGTTCCGTATTGTCCATTATTATCGAAAATATTCAATGCTCATATAAATGGGAGTTATATGGCAATTTTCGGTGTTGCTGGTGATAATACAAATGATGAAATTACTCAGTATCATATGGGGCGTTATATTAGTAGCAGTGAAGATGTCTGGAAGATTATGTCATTTCCAATGCACGAAAGACATCCTGCCGTTGTTCACTTGGCTTTACATCTTTAGAATGGCCAACATGTTCATTTTATTGTAGCAAATGTATTGGAAAGAGCAGCACACCAGCAACTACGTTAACAACTTTTTTCAAATTATTCGAAACTGATACATTTGTGATAACTTTGTTATATTCTGAAGTGCCTCAGTATTACACATGGAATGTGTCTTCAAAAAAACTCCAAAGACGTAAACAAGGAACAGCAGTTCATGGGCATCCTGGCATTTTCCAAACAGATGCAATTGGGAGAATATATACAGTAAATCCAACCAATGTTGAGTGTTTTTATTTGAGATTGTTATTAGTTAAAGTGAATGACACAAAATCATTTCAAGAATTGAGGTCTTTTGTGTCAAACATACCGTGAAGCATGCCAACTTTTGCATTTGTTGGAGGATGATGCACATTGGGGTTCAACACTTCATGATGCATCTATTTCAGCTAATCCTCAACAAATACGAATGCTATTTGCCATTATATTATCAACATGTATGCCATCAAATCCACTTGAATTATGGAACAAATATAAACATTATATTGCAGAAGATATTTTAATTCGTATGCGTCATCATGCAACAAATCCTGATTTGTTGATAACTTTGGAAATGTACAACGAAGATTTGATAATAATTGAAGATATGCGTCTAACGATTGCAGATAAAACATTAGTACAATTGGGTATGATCGCACCGAATCGTGAGATGCATGATCTGTTTGATCGTGAATTGCAACGTGAGCAGGAATTCAATTCTAATGATTTATTTGTACAATCGAATATAACCAAAATGAATATTCAGCAAAAACATGTATATGACACAATCATGCAAGCCATTTCCAAAAATGCAGGTGGATTATATTTCTTGGATGCACCTGGTGGTACAGGCTAAACGTTCCTTATATCACTGATTTTAGCGACTATTCGATCGAACAGAAAATTGCATTGGCACTTGCATCTTCGGGAATTGCTGCTACATTTCTAGAAGGTGGTCGGACAGCACACTCTGCATTAAAATTGCCATTGAATGTACAGGTGATTGAAACTCCAACTTGCAATATGTCAAGAAATTCTGCTGTGGCAAAAGTTCTGCGATTAACGTCAATTATTTTATGGGATGAACGTCAAAGGCCAATAAAAAATTACTAGAAGCATTTAATCGAACAATGCAAAGTTTACGTCGTAATCAACTGCTTTTTGGTGGTGCTTTGATATTACTGTCAGAGGATTTTCGACAAACATTGCCTGTCATTCCTCGATCAACTCCTGCTGATGAAATAAATGCCTATTTGAAGTCATCAGTTCTTTGGAGATATGTACAAAAATTGGTACTGAACATTAATATGCATATTCACCTACAAAATGACCAAGCTGCCCATGGGTTTTCAAAAAAATTGTTAGAAATTGGTGATGGCAAAATACAAATCGACAGAACCAACGTTTTGATCACTGTACCGAAAAATGTTTGTACAATTACGAAATCGATAGATGAATTGATTGAATGTGTTTTTCCAAACATTCTTCAGAATTACAGAAATCATGATTGGTTGAGAGAACGCGCCATTTTAGCACCGAAGAACATTCTTATCAATGCCATTAATTTTCAAATTGAAGCAAAACTCCCAGGTGTAGTCACGACATATAAATCAATTGACAGTGCTATGAATCAAGATGAGGCAATGAATTATCCAATTGAATTTTTAAATTCATTAGAACCGGCTGGTATGCCACCGCATTGTTTGAATCTGAAAGTGGGTTCTTTGATTATATTATTGCGAAATATAAATCCACCAAAACTGTATAATGGCACCAGATTGGCAGTGAAAAATTTATTGCCAAATTTGATTGAAGCTACGATCTTAACTGGTAAATCAAAAGGAGAAGTTTGTTTAATACCGCGTATCCCTATGATTCCAACTGATATGCCATTTGAATTCAAACGATTACAATATCCTGTGCCTTTATCATTTGCGATGTCCATCAACAAAGCCCAAGGGCAAACATTTAACGTTTGTGGTGTGAATTTGGAGGAATCATGTTTTTCACATGGCCAAATTTATGTTGCCTCTTCCAAAGTCGGTACCCCCAGCCGTTTGTTTATTCATGCTCAAAATGGAAAAACAAAAAATATTGTTTATCCAAATGTTTTGGATTAAGTTTTAAAATAGCTAGCAAATAATATAATATCTTTTTTTTGTAATAAATGAGTTTGATTTAATATTTCACTTTATACGTAGCGAAGCACGTACCGGGCCGCTAGTTATTATATACTTATGTGCACTAGGCTTGAGAAAAAGGCGCTCATCAAATTTTATATAGTCGTTCTTATACAGTCGCTGTGTACGGTTCATAAAATAGTAAATAAAGTTAAAGGTTGTGAAACTAGTGGAAAGGCAAAAACAAAGAAGGGAAGTCGGGAAAGCCCTGATAGTTCGACCAAATCGTAACAGTATTCATACAAATTATGTAATAATTAATTAGTTGAATTGAATTTATAGTGCAGTGCTGTGTTGTTTTGATTAATTAAAAGGAATATAAACAGTGTCCAGGTAACCAATTTTGGTTACCGGCGGCCACGAAAAAACAACTGGTATGATGAAGAATGCCGTGTTGCAACCGAAAGAAAAGACGCTGCCTACAGGGCTACGTTAAAAGCGATCGCGACAAGAGGAGTGTGTGAACGCTATCGTGAGTTGAAAAGGGAAGCGAGACGATTTTTCAGGAAGAAAAAAGCAGAAGCAGAAAGGCGTGAGTGCGAGGAGCTTGAGCTGCTAGCCACCAGGAATAACGCCCGAAAATTCTACCAAAAAATACGGCGACAGACGGAAGGTTTTAAGACCGGGGCAAACTCCTGTAGGAATGAAAACGGCGACCTTGTAACTGATGTCCAGAGAGTGCTTAGATTATGGAGGGAACACTTCTCTGTCCTCCTAAATGGAGGCAGCAATTCACCGCGCAGAGATGAAGAACCCGATCCCGCAATCGATGACGATGGAATATATGTCCCCCCGCCCGATTATGACGAAGTTAGAATAGCAATAACCAGATTGAAAAACAACAAGGCCGTGGGCGCTGATGGATTGCCTGCGGAGCTATTCAAGTTCGGCGGCGAGGAGTTGGTAAGGCGCATGCAGCAGCTTCTTAGCAAAATATGGGTGGACGAAAGCATGCCCGACGGTTGGAATCTAAGTGTTCTTTGCCCAGTCCACAAGAAGGGGGATACTGCAAAATGCACCAACTATCGTGGAATCAGCCTTCTTAATATCGCATATAAGGTCCTTTCAAGTGTATTGTGCGAAAGATTGAAGCCCACCGTGAACCGGCTGATTGGACCTTATCAGTGCGGCTTCAGACCTGGTAAATCTACCATCGACCAGATTTTCACAATGCGCCAAATCTTGGAAAAAACCCGTGAAAAGAGAATCGACACACATCACCTCTTCGTCGACTTTAAAGCCGCCTTCGACAGCACGAAAAGGAGCTGCCTATATGCCGCTATGTCTGAATTTGGTTTCCCCGCAAAACTTATATGGCTGTGCAAAAGGACGTTGAGCAACACCATCAGCTCAGTCAGAATTGGGAAGGACCTCTCCGAGCCGTTCGAAACTAAACGAGGTTTCAGACAGGGTGACCCCCTATCGACCGATTTCTTTAATTTGATGCTGGAGAAAATTATACTAGCTGCAGAACTTAACCGCACTGGAACAATATACTATAAAAGCGTGCAATTACTGGCATATGCTGATGATATTGATATCATCGGCCTAAACACCCGCGCTGTTAGTTCTGCTTACTCCAAGCTGGAAAAAGAAGCGGTAAAGATGGGTTTGATGGTGAATGAGGACAAAACGAAGTACCTGCTGCCATCGAGCAAAGAGTCAGCGCATATGCGCCTTGGCAACCACGCTACTGTTGGAAGCCATAATTTCGAAATAGTAAAAGACTTCGTTTATTTGGGAACCAGCATCAACACTAGCAAGAACATCAGCACTGAAATCCAGCGAAGAATCAATCTTGCCAATAAATGCTACTTTGGACTAGGTAGGCAATTGAAAAGTAAAGTCCTCTCTCGGCGAACGAAAATCATACTCTACAAGTCACTTATCGTACCCGTCCTGCTATATGGGGCAGAAGCATGGACCATGACAACAGCAGATGAAGCGGCTTTGGGAGTGTTCGAGAGAAAAGTTCTTCGAAAGATTTATGGACCTCTACGCGTTGGCGATGGCGAGTACCGAAGAAGATTTAATGATGAGCTGTACGAGCTATACGCAGACATCAACATAGTCCAGCGAATTAAAACGCAGCGGCTGCGCTGGCTAGGCCATGTTATGCGAATGAAAGATGATGCTCCGGCCAAGAAAGTGTTTCTATCGGAACCCGCATATGGAAGCAGAGGTAGAGGGCGGCCCCCACTCCGTTGGAAGGATCAGGTGGAAAACGATTTAAACTCCCTTGGTGTAACCAATTGGCGCCGGTTGGCGGAGCAAAGGAGCGACTGGCGCGCCTTGTTGGACGGCCATAACCGTTTAGACGGTTAAGCGCCAATTAAGTAAGTAAGTAAGTAAACAGTGTCCAGTGGGCAACTTTGGCTGTATATTTGTGCCACCGACGAGAAAAAGAAACAATACAAATTTGAAGCCGGTAAATCCTAGAGGTAAAAATTAGAGGAAATTCCCAATTTGGACATTTTTTCACGTATTTATCAAGAAATTAATTTTGAAAAACATTAAAAGAACTCACTGCACAATAATTAAACTATCACTTTTGTTTTGTCTATGTCCGTTCGAACGGACAATACAAAGATGGAGCGAGCCGAAGAGTTTTCCAAGTATAGGAAAAGAAAGGAAAAAATGCAAAATTACTCGCGCACAAACGAAAAAATTATTATAATATTTTTATTCTTTTTTTTTCAAAACTCCGCGACAATCACTTTTAATATGGTTATTATACTCAGTTGAGCAGAGCTCACAGAGTATATTAAGTTTGATTGGATAACGGTTGGTTGTACATATATAAAGGAATTGAGATAGATATAGACTTCCATATATCAAAATAATCAGGATCGAAAAAAAATTTGATTGAGCCATGTCCGTCCGTCCGTCCGTCCGTCCGTCCGCCCGTTAACACGATAACTTGAGTAAATTTTGAGGTATATTGATGAAATTTGGTATGTAGGTTCCTGAGCACTCATCTCAGATCGCTATTTAAAATGAACGATATCGGACTATAACCACGCCCACTTTTTCGATATCGAAAATTTCGAAAAACCGAAAAAATGCGATAATTCATTGCCAAAGGCGGTTAAAGCGATGAAACTTGGTAGATGGGTTGAAGTTATGACGCAGAATAGAAAACTAGTAGGATTTTGGACAATGGGCGTGGCACCGCCCACTTTTACAAGAAGGTAATTTAAAAGTTTTGCAAGCTGTAATTTGGCAGTCGTTGAAGATATCATGATGAAATTTGGCAGGAACGTTACTACTATTACTATATATGTGCTAAATAAAAATTAGCAAAATTGGATGAAGAACACGCCCACTTTTTAAAAAAAAATTTTTTTAAATTCAAATTTTAACAAAAAAGTTAATATCTTTACTGTATATAAGTAAATTAAGTCAAAATTCAACTCCAGTAATGATATGATGCAACAAAATCCAAAAATAAAAGAAAATTTCAAAATGGGCGTGGATCCGCCCATTTTCATTTAGTTTGTCTAGAATACTTTTAATGCCATAAGTCGAACAAAAATTTACCAATCCTTCTCAAATTTGGTAGGAGCATAGATTCTGTGACGATAACTGTTCTCTATCAAAATGGGCGAAATCGGTGGAAGCCACGCCCAGTTTTTATACACAGTCCACCGTCTGTCCTTCCGCTCGGCCGTTAACACAATAACTTGAGCAAAAACCGATATATCTTTACTAAACTTAGCCCACGTACTTATCTGAACTCACTTTATATTGGTATAAAAAATGGCCGAAATCCGACCATAACCACGCCCACTTTATCGATATCGAAAATTACGAAAAATGAAAAAAATGCCATAATTCTATACCAACTACGAAAAAAGGGATGAAACATGGTAACTGGATTGGTTTATTGACGCAAAATATAACTTTGGAAAAAACTTTGTAAAATGGGTGTGACCTACCATATTAAGTAGAAGAAAATGAAAAAGTTCTACAAGGCGAAATCAACAGCCCTTGGAATCTTGGCAGGAATACTGTTAGTGGTATTGCATATATAAATAAATTAGCAGTACCCGACAGATGATTTTCTGGATCACCTGGTCCACATTTTGGTCGATATCGCGAGAACGCCTTCACATATACATCTAAGGGCCACTCGCTTTTAAAACCCTCATTAATACTTTTAATTTGATATCCATATCGTACAAACACATTCTAGAATCACCCTGGCCCACCCTAATGGCGATATCTCGAAAAGGCGTCCACCTATAGACCTAATGCCCACTCCCTCTTAAAATGCTCAGTAACACCTTTCGTTTGATATCCATATCGTACAAACATTCTAGAGTCACCCCTGGCCCACCCTAATGGCGATATCTCGAAAAGGCGACCACCTATATACCTAATGTCCACTCCCTCTTAAAATGCTCAGTAACACCTTTCGTTTGATACCCATATCGTACAAACATTCTAGAGTCACCCCTGGCCCACCCTAATGGCGATATCTCGAAAAGGCGTCCACCTATAGACCTAATGCCCACTCCCTCTTAAAATGCTCAGTAACACCTTTCGTTTGATACCCATATCGTACAAACATTCTAGAGTCACCCCTGGCCCACCCTAATGGCGATATCTCGAAAAGGCGTCCACATATAGACCTAATGCCCACTCCCTCTTAAAATGCTCAGTAACACCTTTCGTTTGATACCCATATCGTACAAACATTGTAGAGTCACCCTTGGTCCACCTTTATGGCGATATCTCGAAAAGGCGTCCACCTATAGAACTAAGAATTACTCCCTTTTAAAATACTCATTACCACCTTTCATTTGATACCCATATCGTACAAACACATTCTGGAGTCACCCTGGCCCACCCTAATGGCGATATCTCGAAAAGGCGTCCACCTATAGACCTAATGCCCACTCCCTCTTAAAATGCTCAGTAACACCTTTCGTTTGATACCCATATCGTACAAACATTCTAGAGTCACCCCTGGCCCACCCTAATGGCGATATCTCGAAAAGGCGTCCACCTATAGACCTAATGCCCACTCCCTCTTAAAATGCTCAGTAACACCTTTCGTTTGATATCCATATCGTACAAACATTCTAGAGTCACCCTTGGTCCACGTTTATGGCGATATCTCGAAAAGGCGTCCACCTATAGAACTAAGGATTACTCCCTTTTAAAATACTCATTACCACCTTTCATTTGATACCCATATCGTACAAAAACATTCTGGAGTCACCCCTTTCCCACCCTAATGGCGATATCTCGAAAAGGCGTCCACCTATAGACCTAATGCCCACTCCCTCTTAAAATGCTCAGTAACACCTTTCGTTTGATACCCATATCGTACAAACATTCTAGAGTCACCCCTGGCTCACCCTAATGGCGATATCTCGAAAAGGCGTCCACCTATAGACCTAATGCCCACTCCATCTTAAAATGATCAGTAACACCTTTCGTTTGATACCCATATCGTACAAACACAATCTAGAGTCACCCCTGGCCCACCCTAATGACGATACCTCGAAAAGGCGTCCACCTATAGACCTCATGCCCACTTCCTCTTAAAATGCTCAGTAGCACCTTTCGTTTGATACCCATATCGTACAAACATTCTAGAGTCACCATTGGTCCACCTTTATGGCGATATCTCGAAAAGGCGTCCACCTATAGAACTAAGGATTACTCCCTTTTAAAATACTCATTACCATCTTTCATTTGATACCCATATCATACAAACACATTCTGGAGTCACCCCTGGCCCACCCTAATGGCGACATTTCGAAAAGGCGTGCACCTATAGACCTAATGCCCACTCCCTCTTAAAATGCTCAGTAACACCTTTCATTTGATTCCCATATCGTACAACTAGAGACACCCCTGGTCCACCTTTATGGCGATATCTCGAAACGGCGTCCACCTATGGAACTAAGGATCACTGCTTTTCAAAATATTCATTAACAGCTTTCATTTGATACCCATATCGTACAAACATATTCTAGAGTCACCCCTGGTCCACCTTTATGGCGATTTCTCGAAAAGGCGTTCACCTATAGAACTAAAGCCCATTCCCTTTTAAAGTACTCATTATCACCTTTCATTTGATACCCATATCGTACAAACACATTCTAGAGTCAGCCCTGGTCCACCTTTATGGCGATATCCCTAAATGGCGTCCATCCATAGAACTATGGCCTACTCTCTCTTAAAATACTCTTTAATACCTTCCATTTGATACACATGTCATACAACCACATTCCAGGGTTACCCTAGGTTCATTTTCCTACATGGTGATTTTCCTTATCTTGTCTCCATAGCTCTCAACTGAGTATGTAATGTTCGGTTACACCCGAACTTAGCCTTCCTTACTTGTTTTTGTTTTATTTTATAATTGAATATTGCACAATAAACAGAAAACTCACCCGTATTTAAATTTTTTGGTCTATGTGGGAGTAGGATGAATATGTAGATATGTAATTGCATGTTTGGCACCTGTTGGCTTAATTGTTCTTCTTTGATATCAAAGCTCTTTTTTACAGGTACTTGCTTGTTCGTAGAACGGCTACGAAGGATCGTGGACACAATTGGCGGGAATGACACCAATTGTTCTTTGCGGAAAATAAATAAAAACAAGATAATTAGTATTTATACATAGAAATATGTATAATAATTAAAATATGTCTTTATTTCGTCAATATCTATAATTTTAGTATCACAATAAAGGAATTTAGGAACTTACGTTTTCTGTATTTTGATTATCCAAAGATGAGAAAAAACGCAGGAACAGCTGGTGGCTTGTTGGCAGGCAAACTAAATCAGAGCCGGCGGCAACTTCCAAATTGCTTGCTGACAAACGAAAAAATAGTTAAGTCGAGGGTGGCTACTAGGTAGGAAAATAATTAGGCCACTGGACTAAACACTGTGATAATTCAATACTTTACGAGATATTTCCGTCATTTATAAGGCTACACTGCTAAAATTTTATTTATTTATTTATGAATTTCTTACAGCTTATATTAAGCCTAGCTTATACCTATATATAGTAATTAATATATAATGTAATTAAAGTTATTGATATGCATCTATTGACTGCCCAAATGGAGTGAGAGATGGGTAGCGGACGAATGACACCAATGCAATGATTTTACCAGTTGTATCTGACGCCGCTAACGTATTTAAAGTGCGAAGGCAACATCTGAACAGCGATGCACTCATTTGGTTGAGTGATGCGTTACAGTGTGAGCTTCGGCTACTTTTTGTATACGTGGGAACGCTTCCTATTGCCAGCGTAGAGTACTCGGGATGTATGCAATGCTATTGGTGATTCGGAAGTTTGCTCACCCTGCACTAGAGTGGAAGTGTTCTACAGTAATTGTACAAATTGCGTTTAAATTCCCTTATGTTACTAGATTTAACATCATTTGGTAATACATTGTAGAATTTTAGTCCTTTATAGTACAAATTACCTTTGTCTGCATGTGTTCTATAAGCAGGTAAAATAAAATCATTTCTTTTTCTTGTATTTGCGGAATGAACATTTCTTACATATTTTGTGTTACTTTTCAAATAATCAGGCATGTTGCCTCCTATTATTTTTCTAATAAAATTCATCGTATGATAAAACAGTACCTGTTTAATGCTTTGCCAATTTAGAGCGGCGAGCATATCTCTGATAGGTGCGTCATAGCGTTTCCTGAGAATAAATCGCATAGCTCGGTTCTGTTGCTTTTGCAGTTTGTAAATTTGGCTATCTCTCATAATAAAGAATAGTGTTGGACAATATATGAAATGAAGTTCGATTATCGATCTGTAAACCATTACCTTTGTTTATGCCACCAGCCTAAATAATTCGGACCACCCTAACGCGCGCATTAGTTATCTTATTATTACCGGTAAAGGCTAACACCTGCCGAGCGCTAACTTCGAAGGGGAAAAACTCGACGAAAGTTAGCTATCGGCAGGTGCCGCGGACTTTTTCCCGGTTTTGACTTTCTCTTCTCTTTTTGAACGTTCGAGCGCCAGCAGATATCCCCAGGTGACTAATCCTACCATATATTTTCTCATTCACATTGTAATTAATTTCACAATTTGCGATTATCTTGATTTAACTTGCCGATTGTATTTGTAATAATTAATTCCTATCCCACACAGCAACTATTGATAGTGTTTATATCCTTCAATAAACATTGTAACTCGTTATACTAATTCTGTTTTATTTCTTTTTATTGCGACGCATACGCCCGATTTACCGGTTCCACATTGTCCCCGCAACACTTGGTCCATTCGCACTGAGAAATTCAAGTTTGCAGAAAACAGCACTTTTTTTTACAATTTTTGCCAATTTCACATTTTGGATAAAGTGAACAAAATTTAAGGAGGTTATTATCGACATGCCCACAAATACCCCCAAGAACCAAGGAGAAAACAACTAGTATAGCTGCCGTGCAACTATTCACCACAACACATATACAGCAGGCATGCTTAACCAACGAACCGATATCATTTCGTTACGATAATTAACGTTTTATTACGAAATGACTTTGTTTCGTTTATTAACGTTAAGAACGTCAAATAAACGAAATGATTTTGTTTCGTTTTCTGCCCTATCAAAACGAAATCAAATCGTTTATGTTGATTATTAATTTCAAACTATACTGGCAAAGTTGATTGATGGTTGAGTCATTAAAGGTGAAAGCATTAGCAAATCTGATTGCAACTTTTCTCATGAATTTTGACAATACGAACATTTCTCAGAGTATTTTTGACATTACCACCAACGAATTACACAAACAAATTACATGGAGTTTGTGTGTGTATGTCCGCTCGCTCTTCACCACCGCTATAGCATTGCCAGCACAATTCAAACATAAAGTATCATGTTTTTGTTAACGTTTTTAACGTTAACGAAAGCTTTTCGTTTCGGTTAAAAACGAGATACAATTTATCTTGATAATTTCTTTATCGATAATATTTCGAAGTGTTTCAACAGAAACGGTGGAAATTTTTTGATAAACGATTAGCTTGACGCTAAGGTGCATCCCTGATATACAGTCAGTCCATTGTTTTAATCATCACATCGACATCACGTCATCACATCATCATACAACCACAAAATCACATACAGTCCATTATATCAACAGCACATCATAATTGTTCAACATCGCAGTATAATCTTCAAGTTCACATCACAACATCACATCAACAGAGCAAAGCCCAACAATCAGCGATTAAACACAACATTAAGGTACGTGGTTGCTTGGTAGTTCACAAAACTTTTTTTTTGTTTTTTTACGTGATTTACGTACGGAAAGTGCACTCCGTGATAGATACAAAGGCAAAGCAAGTGAAAGTGATAAAATTCGTGTTTACTCAGCACACAACGCCTTTTGATTGTGTGGTAATTCTTCCCACCAATGGTAAGGGCTACCCGACACAGCGCAAGGCAGATAGACAGTGAATTTTTTTTTTGTTTTTTTTTCATCACACGCTCATCACTGCACTGTGTATACCCCTCGTCGTCACACACGTTGACAAAAATCATGCTACAGGAACCATTTTTCACTTGGTTCATAGCCTTAGCATATCTATCACAGAACTCACTTTATTAATTAGTTTGCGAACTGAAATAATACCAAAGAGCCGAAAAAGTAGCACTGCGTTGGGTGGCTAGTGGCTTGTTCACATTGGTTGCAAATCACAATTACTCACAAACACAATTTATATTTTATCTCATGTATTTTTTGGTTTAAACACTTTTATAATAAATAACAAGTAAAGGTGTCAAAGTTCGGGTGTAACCGAACATTATATACTCAGCGTGAGCTTCAATTGTACATTTCATTTCAGATAAATTACTTTTCTACATAGCACGTGGCAACGCCCGTTTAAAAAAAATTTCTCCCCATTTCCTCTTACAATAAAACTTGATAAGTGAGAAATATCATTGATTCGAAACTATTTTTTGCTAAGTTATAGCTTATTATTCTAGTCTACGAACCTTTTTAACTTGTTTTATATCTAAGTTGCCGTGGCCTTTAACCTATCCCGTCCATTTTTACTAGAAATATTTTCTGCTATAAGGAAAATATGTGTACACAATTTCATTACGATATGTTAATTTTTCTTCGAGTTATGGCTCCCGAAACATAGAAAATTGCTTAGTCATTAAAGGGGCGGTGCCAAACCCATTTTCAAAAATTTTAGTGTTTTCCAATTTAATGTTATAATTCAATTAAGAAAGTAAAATTCTATTGATACAAAGCTCTTTTTTGCTAAGATATAGCTTATTATTTTCGTCTACGACCCTTTTAAAAATCTTTTATATAAAAGTGGGCGTGGTCCTTAACCGATCTCTTCCATTTTTTCTATAAATATTTCCTGCTATAGGGACAATTTGTGTACCCAATTTTATTACGATCCGTTAATTTTTCTTCGAGTTATGGCTTCCGAAACATAGAAAATTGCTTAGTCATAAAAAGGGGCGGTGCCACGCCCATTTTTTTAAATTTTAAGTTTTTCCCATTTTTGTTATAAATCCACTTGGAAAATGAAATACCATTGATATAAAGCCCTTTTTTGCAAGGATATAGCTTATTTTATTCGTCCACGACCCTTTTAAAAATCTTTTATATAAAAGTGGGCGTAGTCCTTAACTCATTTCGTTAATTTTTCTTCAAAGCATTCCTTACAGTAAAGGCAACCTCTCTGCCGAATTTTGTTACGCTAGGTTTAACAGTTTTTGATTTATGATTAAAAATATTTGTAAAATTGATTTTATCACAAGTGAGCGGTGCCACGCCCATTTTAAAAAAATTTTCCTCAATCTCATCAATATCAGTCCACATGTCAAATTTCAACATTCTAGGTGTATTATTTATTAAATTATCAGGTTTTTTGTGCTTTCCAAAATTTTATATATATAAAAAGTGGGCGTGGCTATCATCCGATTTCGCTCAGTTTCAATACCAATCTATCCAGATAAGCTAGTGTACCAAATTTGGTGAAGATATCTCAATATTTACTCAAGTAGTCGTGCTAACGGATGGACGGACGGACGGACGGACATGGCTCAATCAATTTTTTTTTCGATACTGATGATTTTGATACATGGTAGTCTATATCTATCTCGATTCTTTTATACCTGTACAACCAACCGTTATCCAATCAAAGTTAATATACTCTCTGTGCAAAGCACGCTGAGTAATAAAAAAATAAAAAATAAAGAGAAAATAAAGTAGTGCCATATAGGTATTACAAAAATCCAGTATAAATAGCAAATAACCTGTGTTAATTTTATTTTCAGCTCTTAGTCCAAAAATCATTTAGTTAATGTGGCAAACATTTTTTTCATGTAATCCATCAATAATGATTCATGAATGAGACATCACTAATTAAAGTTAATAAAATGTATTAGTGGATTTTTTATAGGGGGCCCGTAAATTGTTTAGTCCCGGGCCAAGATTTTCTCTCTACGGCCCTGAGTTCCCCTGAGGATTCCAACCTCCCTAAGCACTGTGTGCCACTCCGGAATCCTCGGGCTCCCCACGGGAATCAATACTATTCTCAAAAAGGGAGCATCGTTAACCCAGCCCAACAGAATCCTAACACAGATCCACTGTCTTCCACAGAATACCATTGAATCAGCAATTGCACGCACGTGGGTGGAGAACAAACTGCAAAGCTGGAGGGGATCGAGATGAGCACATATTGGATGCAAGGCCTCCGTACAATTAGTGGCGTCAGAATGATAAAATAAGAAAAGGCCGGAATATATGTAGGTAATGCAATAGTAAACCAGGCGATGGATTGGAGACAAGGCCTCTTCAACCGTTCGAATATTGCGCCAGGTGAGGGAATAAAGCACGGATTGGAGACACTGCCTCTTCAACCGTTTGACCAAAAGCAGTCAACATACACGTAAAGACAAACCTACAGATTGGAGACAAGGCTTCTTCAACTGTAGAAACAACGAGTAGGAGTGTAAACGTCTCACATGTAATCAGGGTTTATACACGGATTGGAGGCAAGGCCACTCTAACCGGTGGAAGTACGAGAAAAGCCGTCGTTACGTATTGTGGGGGGAAAACAAGAAATAAACCTATTAAAATTAAACGGAAATAAGTAAAGTTGTCTAAGTTCGGGTGTAACCGAACATTATATACTCAGCGTGAGCTTCAATTGTACATTTCATTTCAGATAAATTACTTTTCTACATAACACGTGGCCCCGCCCGTTTAAAAAAAATGTCTCCCCAATTCCTCTTACAATAAAACATGATAAGTGAAATATCATTGGTTCAAACCTATTTTTTGCTAAGTTAAAGCTTATTATTCTAGTCTACGACCCTTTTAAACTTGTTTTGTATCTAAGTTACCGTGGTCTTTAACCGATCCCGTACATTTTTACTAGAAATATTTTCTGCCATAAGGAAAATATGTGTACACAATTTCATTACGATATGTTAATTTTTCGTCGAGTTATGGCCCCCGAAATATAAAAAATTGCTTAGTCATAAAAGGGGCGGTGCCACACCCATTTTAAAAAATTTTAGTTTTCCAATTTAATGTTACAATTCAAATAAGAAAGTAAAATTCTATTGATACAAAGCTCTTTTTTTCTACGATAATAAGCTATTTATTTTCGTCTAGGACCCTTTTAAAAATCTTTTATATAAAAGTGGGCGTGGTCTTTAACCGATCTCGGCCATGTACCCCATTTTATTACGATCCGTTAATTTTTCTTCGAGATATTGCTCCCGAAACATAGAAAATTGCTTAGTCATAAAAGGGGTGGTGCCACGCCCATTTTTTTAAATTTAAAGTTTTTCCTATTTAATGTTATAAATCCACTTGGGAAATGAAATACCATTGATATATAGCCCTTTTTTGCAAAGATATAGCTTATTTTATTCGTCCACGACCCTTTTAAAAATTTTTATATAAAAGTGGGCATGGTCTTTAACCGATCTCGGCCATTTTCTCTAGAAATATTTCCTGCTATAGGGAAAATTTGTTTACCCAACTTTATTACGATCCGTTAATTTTTCTTCGAGATATGGCTCCTGAATCATAGAAAATTTCTTAGTCATAAAAGGGTGGTGCCACACCCATTTTTTTAAATTTAAAGTTTTTCGTATTTATTGTTATAAATCCACTTGGGAAATGAAATACCATTGATATGTATCCCATTTTTGCAAAGATATAGCTTATTTTATTCGTCCACGACCCTTTTGAAAATCTTTTTTTTTAAAAGTGGGCGTGGACCTTAACCGATTTTCTTAATTTTTCTTCAAAGCACTCCTTACAGTAAAGGCAACCTCTCTTCCGAATTGTTACGATAGGTTTAACGGTTTTTGATTTATGATTAAAAATATTTGTAAAATTGATTTTATCACAAGTGGGCGGTGCCACGCCCATTTTAGAAAATGTTTACTAATTTTTCTCAAGAGTCTCAATATCAGTCCACAAGTCAAATTTCAACATTCTAGGTGTATTATTTACTAAATTATCAGGTTTTTTGTGTTTTCCAAAATTTTATATATATAAAAAGTGGGCGTAGTTATCAGCCGATTTCGCTCATTTTCTATACCAATCTATTCTGGGTCCAGATAAGCTAGTATACAATTTGGTGATGATGTCTCAATATTTACTCAAGTTATCGTGCTACCGGGCGGAAGGACGAAAGGACGGACGGACATGGCTCAATCAAATTTTTTTTCGATACTGATGATGATATATGGAAGTCTATATCTATTTCGATTCCTTTATATCTGTACAACCAACCGTTATCCAATCAAAGTTAATATACTCTGTGTGCAAAGCACGCTGAGTATAAATATATATATATATTTTTATTTACATATATACATATAAAACCAAGTAAGGAAGGCTAAGTTCGGCCGTAACCGAACATTACATACTCAGCTGAGAGTTTTGGAGACAAAATAAGGGAAAATCACCGTTTAGGAAAATAAACCTAGGTTAACCCTGGAATGTGATTGTATGACATGGGTATTAAATGCAAGGCATTAAAGAGTATTTTAAAAGGGAATGAGTCATAGTTCTATATGTGGACGCCATTTCGGGATAATAATAATAATAATACCCAACGGATTAAACCCTCCAAAGCCCGCCCGACCGGCGCGAGGGGCGCATCCGCATAACGCACGGATTTGTTATTGCCGAGTTGTTGATAGGCGGAGGTTTGTTAAGCGTCGAGATCTAAAACTGCTCAGCTACAGAATAAAAATCATCAGCTGAGTACTATACATAACTGTTAGAAATTACATAGAAATTATACATATATATACTACATTGTTAAATAAGTGAACATTTTTAATTTATTTGATTTTTTTTTTTTTGTTAAGAGTTAAGATAGGATAAGACAGTTTTCTTTATGGTAAAAAGTGAATCCGTTATATCAAATGAATTAGAATGAGTGTTAAAATCATGACACAAACACCGAAAAGATTCATTTAATTCGAAATTAGTTTTTATTTATTTATTTATTTATTTATTTATTTATTATTTAAAGTCGACGACAAATTATGGTCGACTGCATAATATAAAAGATATATAAATATACAACTCAAAAGATAAAATTTAAGATATATCGAGCTTTCAACAATGTTATATTACAAACAAAGAAATATTAATGAACATTACTATTTAATTTCAGAATATAATAATAATAAGAAATATGAGCAGAAATAAGATCTTATGCCGAAATCTTATACTGGCGGAATGCATCAGATTCCTCTCAGCATGATTTCGGAATGCAGTGGATTCCAATCTCCCTGTTGGAATGCAACAAGATTCCAATCAGCATGTCATGGGAATCCGGCAGTGCTAAGAGTAGTGTAATGAGGATACGCCATCACAAGGCATAAAAAAGTAACATGACCTGTGTTGTTGGAATGCACCGGATTCCAATCAGCTCGATGCCTGACCCATAAGATTATACTGCGGGAAAAAGCATGTTTTTTACGTTGTTGGAATGCACCAGATTCCAATCAACACAGTACTGTCTTATTCCTTCTTAATGATACATGTTGATAAATGTTCCTCCATCCTTAAGCGAGACAGTTCCTGTTTTTTTATCGAAGTAATAAAATGCCGGCAAATTAAATTAGCTTGTATCTCTTAAATTAGATAGGCAAGTATTGCATTACGTATAGTGGCAAAAGTACATTCAAGACTGATGCAGATATACAAGTCATTGTAGTGCGCGCACCAGATAAGAAGAGGATTATTTTTAGCAAAGTTTCGTCGACAAAGGGGTAAATAGAAAGGAACGTAGTGTCTGGATACTCTAGGGGGAACCGCAAAAAACAAGCGGCTGAGGAGGTCCGCGGAATCAATTTCTCCAATAATGAACTTATGGATGAACAATACCCCCAGTAATATTCTCCGATTTTCCAGAGTGGGTAAGTTAATAAGAAGAAGTCTACTTCTGTATGGAGGAAGGTGGAGACTTGAGTCCCAATTAAGGCCGCGCAATGCAAATATCAAAAATTGCTTTTGAACTGACTCAAGACGCTTTATATGCTTTTGAGAAACAGGGGACCAAACGCATGAGCAATACTCGAGTATTGGACGAACCAGCGATGTGTAAAGAACCTTAGTGAGGTACGGATCATCGAACTCTTTAGCCCATCTTTTAACAAATCCAAGTAAACCCAACGCTTTGTTGGCTATAGATGAAATATGCATGTTAAAGTTCAATTTCGGATCAAAAAGGACACCTAACTAGGCAGTTTAAATCCGCTTGAAGCAAGGGACGTTCTTCGATAGACGCATAAGACCAAAAAAGTTTTACATCATCAGCATACATTAAGATTTTGGAGTATTTTATAGTGGTACAGATATCATTAATAAATAGCAAGAACAGAATTGGACCAAGGTGGCTGCCTTGTGGGACGCCAGAGGGAACATCGATGACGTTTGAAAACGTATTTTTAAAATAACTTTTTACGTTCGACCGCAGAGATACGACGAGATCCACTGGGTGAGACCAGGTTGGAAGCCAAGCCTATCCAGCTTGTAGATAAGTAAGGAGTGGGATACTTTGTCAAATGCTTTACTGAAATCAGTATAAATAACATCTGTGTGAAGATTTTCTCTAAATCCCTTAGAAACATGAGTTGTGAATTCAAGTAGATTAGTAATGGTAGATTTACCTTTACAGAATCCGTGTTGCGGTTCTGCAATCAAAGTAGAAATGGAAAATGTTAGCTGATTGGTAACGATAGCTTCAAACAACTTTGGGATGGCCGACAACTTTGCTATTCCTCGATAGTTCTCTACACACGACCTACTACCACTTTTGTGAAGGGGTATGAGAAAAGATTCCTTTCAAGCAGAAGGAAAGACTCCACTTTTTAGGGACATATTGAATAAATCAGTTAGAGGCTGATAAATGTGTTCAGCGCATTTTTTAAGAAAACAAGTGGGAATTAAATCAGGACCGTACTTGTAAGATTCTTTCAAAGACGTTAAATATGAAAAAACTTCATCCGGATATATTTCTGGAATATTAATGGTGTTAAGTGAGTTAAGCTGAAATGGGTATTCATTTGAAAAAGTATTAAATTCATTGGAATAGTTGGACTTGAAAAATTGTGCAAAGAAATTAGCAATATCTTGATTGTCGCTAGACAAATCACCCTGGTATTTTAAAGCAAGGGAAACCATTTAACCCTACGTTTAGAGTTCACGAAATTATAGAAAGCTTTCGGACTGCAAGTTATTTTCCTTTTCATCTTACAGATGTACGTATTATAGCACTTTTTGTTTAATTCAAAATATTTATGACGCAAAATAGAGTAATGCAAGTAATCGGAGTGAGAGCCCGACCTTTTGTATAATTTGAAGAAGCGAGATTTTCTGTTTTTTAAGGACTTCAGCTCTTTAGTGAACCATATTTGGACTGATTCGGTAGACACACGTTTTCGCTTAGGTACGTGTTTTTCCAAAATACCGTAAATGGTGGTATAAAAGTCAGAAACATTTTTGTCAATATCTACACCATATTTGGGCCAAGCCACTGTAGATAAAGTTTGATTAAATTTACTAAAATTAGCCTTCGCGAATTGAAATCTGAAACTAGAGTCGTATTTAGTAGCAATGCTACTCGGAGAATTTCTTTCGAATTCGTATGCTATTTCCAGGGAAGGATGGTAAGGGTCTTCAGGTACAGTAAGAGGTTCACCCCGGCTTAGAGTACATTTTGATGTATCATCGACAAATACCAAATCAAGAGTCCTCCCGAACATGTTAGGAATTATATTTATCTGTTTAAGGCAAAGTTCAGTTATTTCGGCTAAAAATTCGTTGTTGGACAGGTTAGAAGAAATAGGTACAATAATCTGATCAGATATGGTCCATAATACATGCGGGAGATTAAAGTCACCCAGGACTATCATCGAATCAATGGGCTTCATCAATGAATTAACAATTTTGAGCAGGGAAATATGATCCATATACACCGAAGGATCAGAAGATGGTGGGATATAGCAGACCGCGATATAGACACAACCCATTCCGAGATTTATTCTAATGCATTTGAATTCTGTAGAATCAATAATGGGTAAATTAACCTCAGCTGAAGGTACAGAAGAATGTACCGCAAGCAATACTCCACCTCCAATTCTGTTCAAGCGGTCAGTTCTGTATATTTGGTAATTATGGCAAAGAATCTCTGAGTTAAATACATGAGGTTTTAGCCAAGTTTCAGTTAAAGCGATAATGTTGTAATTGCAGTTAAACGATTTCAAATACAATTCAGTTAGTTTAGTGTTTAAACCTCTAACATTTTGATAAAACAAATTTAGGACCGATTTAACATTCAGCTTTTTGATGCAATATTGTTATGTGGAAGTGTAGCAAGATTTGAAATATTAGTATTACGCCTACACTCGAATTCCCGCACAAAAGCACCGGACGGCCAAAAAGAATTATTTAATATAGTATCAAAATGTTGTGCGGATACATCAATCCTAAAATAGGAAATATCCCTAGGATAGTTAAAATTGAATTTTCGAACTTCAGCAACGGCATTGAGTGTCGGAGCACTAGAGGAGGCATTACAATTTCTATGTTGGTTTACGTTAGTTAAGTCATCCGGATATTTGAAAGACTTAAATAAGTTTTCATACTGGATGAATTTCTTGGACAGTGCCTCAATTTCCCTGCCTATTTCAGAGAACCCATCACGAGCCTGTTTAAAAACTTTGAAAAGATCAATCTCAGTTGGTCTACATTTCAAACAGGCCCAACGAACTCCCTTATCACTATCGTTGAGAGCGTCAACCACTCTTGCTGACAAACCGGCACATTTCATATGGGCGGGCGCATCGCAAAGCCAGCATGACACGAAGGGATGGGAATCACTTTTTATCAAGCAGTTCGCATATAGGCAAGACATTTTAATAAAAATTAAGAGACAAAAAAAGGAATTAATAAAATAGTGAGAGTAAGTTGATTAATTGAAAAATAGCGCAGCGGGTTATATAGAAAAAATAAAAAAAAAACAGTTTGGATGCACTGTATGAGCAGTTTGAGATGCACTGTGATAACACTGAACAAACCGCGCAAACAGCTGTGACACTAAGAAAGAGAAATGAAGTGTGCGCGCAAAATCAAAAATAAAAACAATTACACTATTAAAACTGATGCCTATCAACAGCAACAACACAATGCAATGCAGAAAACACTCGGCAAATCAATTGTATGTAAATAAGTGTGTGTATATGCAAATTAATGAAAAATTAGTTTTTATTTTAAATATTTAACTAAAACAACTGAAATTAATTGAATTTCTTTAATTAGCACACTCAATGAATTCACTTCACTACTTATGTCAACAACAAAACTATCTTTAACAATATTAAACAATTTGTTTATCAAAAAAGACAAGAGCACAGATACAAAACAAACTATACAGCTTGACGTTTGCCATAAAGTTGGACCAAGGGTGACTCTAGAATGTGTTTGTAGGATACGGGTATCAAATAAAAGGTGGTAATGAGTATTTTAAAAGGGAGAGGGCCTTAGTTCTATAGGTGGACGCCTTTTCGAGTTATCGTCATAAAGGTGGACCAGGGGTAACTCTAGAAAGTGTTTGTACGATATGGGTATCAAATTCAAGGTATTAATGAGGGTTTTAAAATTTATGTATACTTTGCGTCAAAAAACCAAACCAATCACCATCTTTCATCCTTTTTTTCGTATTTGGTATAGAATTATGGCATTTTTTTTAATTTTTCGAAATTTTCGATATCGAAAAAGTGGGCGTGGTCATAGTCGGATTTCGCCCATTTTTAATACCAAGATAAAGTGAGTTCAGGTAAATACGTGAACTAAGTTTAGTAAAGATATATCGATTTTTGTTCAAGTTTTCGTGTTAACGGCCGAGCGGAAGGGCAGACGGAAGACTGTGTATAAAAACTGGACGTGGCTTCAACCGATTTCGCCCATTTTAACTGAAACCAGTTATCATCATAGAGTCAATGCCCCTACCAAATTTCACATGGATTGGTCAATTTTTGTTCGACTTATGGCATTAAAATTATTCTAGACAAATTAAATGAAAAAGGGCGGAGCCACGCCCATTTTGAAATTTTCTTTTATTTTTGTATTTTGTTGCTCCATATCATTACTGGAGTTGAATTTTGACATAATTTACTTATATGCTGTAAAGATATTACATTTTTTGTTAAAATTTGACTTTAAAAAATTTTTTTTAAAAAGTGGGGGTGTTCGTCATCCGATTTTGCTAATTTTTATTTAGCACACATATAGTAACAGGAGTAACGTTCCTGCCAAACTTCATCATGATATATTCTATGACTGCCAAATTACAGCTTGCACAACTTTTAAATTACCTTCTTTTAAAAGTGGGCGGTGCAACACCCATTGTACAAAATTTTACTAGTTTTCTATTCTGCGTTTTTTTCCGTTTTTCGAAATTTTCGATATCGAAAAAGTGGGCGTGGTTATTGTCCGATTTCGTTCATTTTAAAGAGCGATCTGAGATGTGTGCCCAGGAATCTACGCAACAAATTCAATCAAAATACCTCAAAATTTACTCAAGTTATCGTGTTCACGGACAGACAGACGGACGTACGGAAGGACGGACGGACATGACTAAATGAATTTCTTTTTTTCGCACAGATCGTTTTGATATATAGAAATCTATATCTATATCGATTAGTTTATGCCGGTACGGGGTACCGTTATGCGAACAAAGTTAATATATTCTGTGAGCTCTGCTCAGCTGAGTATAAAATAAAATAATTTAAAAAAAAATTTTAAGTTAAACGGTTTTATTGAAAACAATACGTACATGAAGTAATAATAATAATAAAAGCTAGAAAATAATTAGGTAGATCCTAGGTACTAGTCATCACTTACTTACTTACTTACTTAATTGGCGCTTATCATCACACTCCTCATCAATCTAGGGCGTTGCTCAAACAATTAAATAAAAGCGTTGGGCGCGTGAAATTTCTAAAAATGTGAGGCGTAGCATAACCTGATTAAGGTTCAGTTCGTCTTATATATGAGTATCAATCAATTCCGTTTAGACGGTTAAGCGCCAATTAAGTAAGTAAGTAAGTATTTAGTTCATTTAGTGACTCATAATTACAAGGACTCTTTCCTTACAATTTATTACAATCTAAGTCCTCAATACATAATCCTTCCAAAGACTTTACTCGACTCTGCGCCACATATGCTTGTCCTTCCTCCAACTCCAAAATATTTTGATGTCACTTCTACCGGACTGTATGTAATATTTGTTCCAAATATGAGGCAAATCGGACATCATAGTTCGCTTTCTATTCATCTATGTATTATGTGTTCCAAATATGGACCAAATCGGACCACAAATACGATTTTTTTAATATCTCGATCTTTGCGCCACCCAGCGGCGATTTTTTTATAGGTCGCATTCTATTCTTGTATGTATTATGTGTTCCAAATAACAGACAAACCGGACCACCACCTAGCGGCGATTTTTTTATAGGTCGCTTTCTATTCTTGTATGTATTATGTGTTCCAAATATGAGCCAAATCGGACCACAAATACGATTTTTGCGAAGATCTCGATCCTTGTACCACCTAGCGGCGATTTTTTCACAGATCGCTTTCTATCCTTGTATGTATTATGCGATCCTAATATGAGTCAAATCGGACTACAAATACGATTTTTGTGAATATCTCGATCCTTGCGCCACCTAGCAGCGATTTTTCTCGTAGTTCGCTTTTTATTATTGTATGTATTATGTGTTCCAAATGTGAGCCAAATCGGACAACAAACAAGATTTTTTTAATATATCGATCCTTGCGCCAACTAGTGGCGATTTTTTTTCATAGGTCGCTTTCTATTCTTGTATGTATTAAGTATTCCAAATATGAGCCAAATCGGACCACAAATAGGATTGTTGTGAATATCTCGATCCTTGCGCCACCTAGCGGTGATTTTTTTTCACAGGTCGCTTTCTATTCTTGTATGCATTATGTGTTCCAAATATGAGCCAAATAGGACAACAAATACGATTTTTGTGAATATCTCGATCCTTGCGCCACCCCCTGCCATTTTTTCTTATTATTGCATTGTCATCGGATTCTGAACTATATTCCAAGTTTCAAGCTTGTAGCTTATCGGGAAGTTACTTAAATTGCAATAACAAAATTCGTGCCAGCCAGCCAACCAACCAGCCAGCCAGCCAACCAGCCAGCCAACCACCAGCCTGTCAAGTCAAGCTAAATAAAACCGTTTAAAAAAACCCTACAATACAAGTAGTCGAACGCACAAACATGCCACAAGCACTGTATGCACAGTGTTTAAGGTATGCTTGGAAATATTCGTTGAAGTGGTATGTGTAAATCATATTGAGATAGTAAGCAGGGCGTGACAGTCCCAGCTTTAACTATACCGCGGGACTATTAAAGTACAGCAACGTGACCCCGACAGACGTAGAGCCTAGTGCTCAACCTACCTCCCGACGGAATACTTCACGGTAGTACCGGGTGGTAAATGGTACTCAGACGGTAGGAGGTTTATTGCGGTTAAAGTCCCACACTGACTATGAGGCTTTCGATGCTTCCTCGTAAAAAAAAAACCCCACACACAAATACTTAAATTCTAGGAGAAAATAATTATACACAAAATAAAAAGGCATTAACCCTTTAAGCTCCTTCATTAATTGTTTACTTCTTGAGACTTCAAAAAGACATCGACTAAGTTGGATTTCATTTATAACATGCACAATATCGCTTTGCAACTTTGATTTTGTTTACGCTTTCAGTAAAGCTCTTCAGACCTTCTGGAGCATCTTCTATGCCTATGTTCTTAACCATTACATCAGTGCCCTGATCGTAAATGTCATTTACACTCAAACCCAACTGTTTATAGTAAAATACTTTGCCCATCGCAAGAATTGCACAAGGTTTCTCCGTTATGGACTTTGTAATCTTCTCTGTTTCCGCATCCAACTCAGGCCTCTCTTTGCCACTGGGCACAGTGGGCACATGCCCAGGGATGACAGGGGCCCCCTCGGATCAAATACAAAGTTCCTAGCTCGTGTCAGATCACCAAACTATAACCAATATTTAGGGCCTTATTCTCTATTGCGAACGAAAGCTCAGACGAACGATTCGTCTCTTATCAATTTCGTCTAGTAGTAATATTCTGTATCATTTTCGTTCTTCTCTTATTTTTATTACATTATGATAAAAAGATAACGTAAGAAAGGTAGCAGGCGAACGAAAATGTTCAAAAATATGGTTGCTAGATGAAATTGATAAGAGACGAATCGTTCGTCTGAGCTTTCGTTCGCAATAGAGAATAAGGCCCTTATTACCAAAAAACGTATACAACTCGAAGAAATCGAACCTAAATTACTGAATACAAGACAAACTTACAAGCTTTTACATGCGCGAAGCTATTCTACTCTCGCCCAAAAATTTGGATTTCTGACTTCAGCATGCTTTGATAAATTTAAATATATAATGGTATGCTAGGTTTGGTTAGGTTAAAGTGGCTACCAAAAGGGAACACTTAGGCCAGTATAAAAGGCGCGTTGTGATACCCTGTAAAGACACTGTTACACCTCATCTTCGAACCAATTTGAAGACTTAAGGAAGGCCATCAAGTCCTTGATGTGATACCCCACAATTTTGCAAATGTTCTCCAGGAAGGGAACTCCCAGGCGACGCCGTTTAGAATGTTCTTTGGAGCGTGTGTTCCAGCTGGACGATTCCCGTAGGCGCAGGGCTGATGTCGCCGCTGCTCGGTACCTTTCTATATCTAGGGGAAGAAGTTCTAGAATGACCTGGAAAGCTGGTATACTAAATACATATACATTTTAAAGAAAAATCATCAGTAGTACTCACCAGCTAAGATGACTTCGTTTTACTCTCTTATATTTTCGCTCTCACCGGGAATTTATTTGCCAGCATAGAGTCAAAATAAAACCCTCTTGACAGAAGGCCAGAGTGTAACAACGAAAAAGTTCCCAAAATACTCGGTAGTCCTGTAGTTTACGAAGAAACAGGTAGAAGTGATCAAAAACGTTGAGCGAGGTATCAAAACGCGCGGTTCGGTGTCCCTAACAATAATCCGGATGCGAAAGATAAATACTACATATAAGCAATTCAAAAGTTCTCAACAAAAAACGTTAGCTACATTTTTTATTTTGACCATTTTCATCACTTTTAATGACAGAACTTCGGAAAAGGGGGATCAGTCCTCTTCTTACTATATTTCTCAATAAATTCAAAATTTCACTGTCAGTCCATGGTCGTATTATACATATGTTACTGTAACCTTCATTTACATACTGTCACTCACAAAATTAAGTATACACTTGGTTCATGCGGAAAAAACCCAAATGCAGTGGCTCACAGCTTAATTGAAATTTTTCATTTAAAATATCGGAAATTCCCTAACAGAAATCACATTAAAACAAGTAAGGAAAGCTAAGTTCGGGTGTAACCGAACATTACATACTCAGTTGAGAGCTATGGAGACAAAATAGGGTAAATCACCATGTAGGAAAATGAACCTAGGGTAACCCTGGAATGTGGTTGTATAACATGTGTATCAAATGGAAGGTATTAAAGAGTATTTTAAGAGAGAGTAGGCCATAGTTCTATGGATGGACGCCATTTAGGGATATCGCCATAAAGGTGGACCAGGGCTGACTCTAGAATTTGTTTGTACGATATGGGTATCAAATGAAAGGTGTTACTGAGCATTTTAAGAGGGAGTGGGCCTTAGGTATATCGGTGGACGCCTTTTCGAGATATCGCCATTAAGGTGGACCAGGGGTGACTCTAGAATGTGTTTGTACGATATGGGTATCAAATGAAAGGTGGTAATGAGTATTTTAAAAGGGAATGGGCTTTAGTTCTATAGGTGAACGCCTTTTCGAGAAATCGCCATAAAGGTGGACCAGGGGTGACTCTAGAATATGTTTGTACGATATGGGTATCAAATAAAAGCTGTTAATGAGTATTTTGAAAAGGAGTGATCCTTAGTTCCATAGGTGGACGCCGTTTCGAGATATCGCCATAAAGGTGGACCAGGGGTGTCTCTAGAATGTGTTTGTACGATATGGGAATCAAATGAAAGGTATTACTGAGCATTTTAAGAGGGAGTGGGCATTAGGTCTATAGGTGGACGCCTTTTCGAGATATCGCCATTAGGGTGGGCCAGGGGTGACTCTAGAATGTTTGTACGATATGGGTATCAAACGAAAGGTGTTACTGAGCATTTTAAGAGGGAGTGGGCATTAGGTCTATATGTGGACGCCTTTTCGAGATATTGTCATTAGGGTGGGCCAGGGGTGACTCTAGAATGTGTTTGTACGATATGGGTATCAAATGAAAGGTGGTAATGAGTATTTTAAAAGGGAGTAATCCTTAGTTCTATAGGTGGACGCCTTTACGAGATATCGCCATAAAGGTGGACCAAGGGTGACTCTAGAATGTTTGTACGATATGGGTATCAAACGAAAGGTGTTACTGAGCATTTTAAGAGGGAGTGGGCATTAGGTCTATAGGTGGACGCCTTTCTGAGATATCGCAAATAGGGTGGGCCAGGGTGACTCTAGAATGTTTGTACGATATGGGTATCAAACGAAAGGTGTTACTGAACATTTTAAGAGGGAGTGGGCATTAGGTCTATAGGTGGACGCCTTTTCGAGATATCGCAAATAGGGTGGGCCAGGGTGACTCTAGAATGTGTTTGTACGATATGGATATCAAATTAAAGGTATTAATGAGGGTTTTAAAAGCGAGTGTCCCTTAGATGTATATGTGAAGGCGTTCTCGCGATATCGACCAAAATGTGGACCAGGTGATCCAGAAAATCATCTGTCGGGTACTGCTAATTTATTTATATATGCAATACCACTAACAGTATTCCTGCCAAGATTCCAAGGGCTGTTGATTTCGCCTTGTAGAATTTTTCATTTTCTTCTACTTAATATGGCAGGTGTCACACCCATTTTACAAAGTTTTTTCCAAAGTTATATTTTGCGTCAATAAACCAATCCAGTTACCATGTTTCATCCCTTTTTTCGTATTTGGTATAGAATTATGGCATTTTTTACATTTTTCGTATTTTCGATATCGATAAAGTGGGCGTGGTTATGGTCGGATTTCGGCCATTTTTTATACCAAGATAAAGTGAGTTCAGATAAGTACGTGGGCTAAGTTTAGTAAAGATATATCGGTTTTTGCTCAAGTTATTGTGTTAACGGCCGAGCGGAAGGACAGACGGTGGACTGTGTATAAAAACTGGGCGTGGCTTCCACCGATTTCGCCCATTTTCCCAGAGAACAGTTACCGGTATATAATCTATGCCCCTACAAAATTTGAGAAGGATTGGTAAATTTTTGTACGACTTATGGCATTAAAAGTATTCTAGACAAACTAAATGAAAATGGGCGGAGCCACGCCCATTTTGAAATTTTCTTTTATTTTTGTATTTTGTTGCATCATGTCATTACTGGAGTTGAATTTTGACTTAATTTACTTATATACAGTGAAGATATTAAATTTTTTGTTAAAATTTGAATTTAAAAAAATTTTTTTTAAAAAGTGGGCGTGTTCTTCATCCAATTTTGCTAATTTTTATTTAGCACATATATAGTAATAGTAGTAACGTTCCTGCCAAATTTCATCATGATATCTTCAACGACTGCCAAATTACAGCTTGCCAAACTTTTAAATTACCTTCTTGTAAAAGTGGGCTGTGCCACGCCCATTGTCCAAAATCTTACTAATTTTATATTCTGCGTCATAACGTCAACCCATCTACCAAGTTTCATCGCTTTAACCGCCTTTGGCAATGAATTATCGCATTTTTTCGGTTTTTCGAAATTTTCGATATCGAAAAAGTGGGCGTGGTTATAGTTAGATATCGTTCATTTTAAATAGCGATCTGAGACGAGTGCCCAGGAATCTACATACCAAATTTCATCACGATACCTCAAAATTTACTCAAGTTATCGTGTTAACGGACAGACGGACGGACGGACGGACGGACGGACATGGCTCAATCACATTTTTTTTCGATACTGATGATTTTGATATATGGAAGTCTATATCTATCTCGATTCCTTTATACCTGTACAACCAACCGTTATCCAATCAAAGTTAATATACTCTGTGAGCTCTGCTCAACTGAGTATAAAAATGTCAAAGGTCAGGAGAGTTAATCAAAATTTGAAAAATGGCCATCAAAATTTTCAAATCTTGTTTCAGAATTTCTAGAAAATTTTTGAGTATGCAGATTTATAGCCCAATCAATTTTAGTAGGTATAATAATGTGCAAGTTAGAAGCTCAAAATTTTTCCAGAATTTTTTTGGCGAGGATGTTGAGCAATTTCCCCCATACCAAATGTATTTTTGTTTTACATTTTGAGCTATTTCTAACTTGCACATTATTATACTAAAATTGAATGGGCTACAAAACTGCATACTCGAAAATTTTCTAGAAATTCTGAAACAAGATTTGAAAATTTGGATGGCCATTTTTCAAATTTTGATTAACTCTCCTGACCTTTGACATTTTTTAATGTGATTTCTGTTAGGGAATTTCCGATATTTTAAATGAAAATTATCAATTAAGCTGTGAGCCACTGCATTTGAGTTTTTTTCAACAAAACCAAGTGCATAGGGGAGACCGGGGTAGCTACGGCACTTTTTTTTTGAAGCTCCATATCTCACTAGATATCTAACGAATCGAAAGGTATGTATGCTTTAACAAATCCCATGTTATTTAAATATAAAATGTTGGGGAGAAATTTTTTGAAATGGTAGTGGAGACAAACATTTTTAGAGTTAATTGAAAAAACTCAAATTTGCTGAATGTACCCCATGGCGGGGTAGCTCCGGCATTTGATGGGGCACCTTCGGCGTTAATGTATTGTTATTAAATAAAAAGTTCTTTTATACATTTTTTTTAGATTATATTTTAATAAATATAGTATATCAGCAAGAACAAAAAACATATTTCACGTAAGTGTATGGAAAAATAGTGCCTCATGGGCTTAAAATAAGAGAAAATTATTTGATGTTGAAACTACTTAGATCTGTCTCAAAAATATATTTGGTCCGACAACGTGATGTTGAAGCAGGATTCACAAGGCTTGGAAGTTTAAATAAAATTTCACTTTTCAAAACCAATGATATGTCCTCGTTCTCGGGCTTGACAAATATAAGCTGCGGAATGTCAATCTTCCTAAGAAAACTAACAGTGAATGTACATTCACTAAGACTCTCAATGATTTCAGCAACATAATACACCTTTTTTTTGCATGTTTGAGGAGGTACGGTAAGAACAAAATCTCCTACATTCAGTTCGAAGTCGTTCGTTAACTTATGGTTGGAAAAATTTTCCACCTCCGGGGTTTCCTCACCGCCAACAAAAGATCCAAGTGATTGATCAGTATCTGCGTATTCAATACTTGTGTTGCTTTCCTCGGAGGAATAAATTTCCTTTCGAACCATAACTTTAGGTTTTTTAGCCTTAGGGCGAGAGTTCTTTTTAACATTTTTAGTATTTTTGTCGTCCTTAGCATTTCTTTTAGCTGAGAACCTTATATTTCTTTTTGCTGCTTGAGAATTTATTCCAGAAATTTTTTCTTCTATCCTTTTTTTCTCACAAGAACTAGTCAAAATTCGAGAGCGTCCCGATTTTAGAGTCTTTTTAGAAGCGTTCAATCGTGAAATAGAACGAATTTGTTCTGGGGTTTTGTTTCCACTAACACTATCATCTAGTTGAAGTGGGTCTGTCATAGCTACACTATTATTAGAAGATACGGTCAAACCATTTTCATCCGTTTGAACTTCCGGAGCGAACTCATTTTCGCTAAAATTTTGGGAGTTGAAAGGATGTATTCCAGTTGACTGGAAACCACTGATTATATTTTCTGATTTGAATGCTCTTTGGAAAGGTAAATTAGACAGGCGTGCAACTTCGTAGATCGTTATTCTCTTTCCTGGATTGTTTGTCATAAAATCAGTAAAAGATGTTTGAAGACATTTTTTAAACGGTCCGTGAACTGATACGTCAAGTGGCTGCAGACGGTGTGAAGTATGTGGGGGAAACGACAAAAGATGTATTCCATTCTCCCTAGAATAATTAATGCTGTCAATGCTGCAGTGAGATGAGTGGTTGTCGAGAAGTAGAAGAATCGGTCGCTCTTTAGATCACTTTGTGTTGTTTTGAATATGTTTAAGAACGTATATGAACAATTCCGATATCCTCCACCCACTTTTACTGGCTAATCCCAGGGATCCCGGAACACACCCATTTAAAAATTGAGGATTGTAGCGCACGCGTGGAAAAACGTAAGCTGGTGGAAGTCGATTTCCATTGGCGTTGATTATTCCTACAAGGGTGACAAAACTGCCTCTCTCAGCTGAAACAGCTTGCCCAACTTGTCGTTGCCCCTTTGCTGCAATTATCTAGAACATACTTCAAATTGGTTAACACCTTAAAAATTAAGATTGTTAACTAATTTACAAACCTTTGGCGAATCAATGACAGTTGTAATACCAGTTTCATCCAGATTGTATATATCGTTTGATTGAAATGCATAGACTTCATAAAGTTTCTTTAAATTTAAATAAAATTCATCGACAGCTTCTTTCGAGAAACCTTTTAATCTTGCTAAACTAGTTCGCTCGGGCTTTCGAAGAGACAGGCTCGGATTCCCTTTCATAAACGCGTATAGCCAGTCTTCCCCAGCTTCTTTCGCAACATTCCATTTTTCAGGAAAATCTTTACCGTTAGCGGTAGCGTATTCGTATGCCAACTTCTGAAAACTTTTATATGATAACCCATATTGATAATAGCTACACTTTTTAATGTACTCCACTAGCTCGATTTCTTCCTCCATTGTAAAAACCTGTCTCCAGGTAAACTTTGATTGGTAATTAGTCTTGTGCCCGGCTAACAAATTTCGTTTTTTTACTAGAGATTCAATTGTTTGTCGTTTTAAATTGTATTTTTTACCGGCAGACGTTGCCGTTTCTACACCGCTTAAAACATCTGCAACTGCTTTTTTAATAGCGCTTTCATCAATATCCGATTCGGTTTTACGTTTATAATTTCGAACCATTTTTATATACCTAGATAAATATATAACTAAAGGAAAAGTTTACTTAACATTATACGGGGCACATTCGGCAGAAATTAAGGTTCGCCGAATGTGCCCCAAGAGTAAACGCTGAATCTACCCCGGACATTCCCTTTCCCCTTTTTTGTATTTGTGTATCTCTTAATCACACATTTTCACAAAATATACATCTTTACCTTTTAGTAAATATCAAAGTTTTTTTAATAAATTAAAATACAAGGGAAGAAAACACTTTTTTTATAATAACCGAAAAACACATTAAGCACTCGCGAAATGCAAAAACACTTGCAACTTTATCAGTTGTCCAAAGAGATGTGTGAAACTTTGACTCGATATTTTTTATTAGTGGAGAGTAAATTTTCAACTCTACGGGATGATGCCAGACTGCTCTCTCATACCGAAAACGCTATTGCCGAATGTGCCCCAAAGCCGAAGCTACCCCGGTCTCCCCTACTTATTTTTGTGAGTGGCCGTATCTATTTTTCTTTATTTATGTATCGATTTACTTTTATTATCATATTTTTGAAAAATAAGGTGAAAAAAATGTAAGTCGAAAAAATGTATAAGTCGAATTAAATAGAAATCTGCAAAATCCCCAAAAACTTATGTTAAAGCCCCCCTTCTTCAGTTTTATTCATTTTTCACAGAGTGGCAGCAGTAAAAGATGTGCATTTTAACAGCACTCTCTCGAAACAAAGAGTTAAAATCTATCTATACTCATCAGTGTGACTCGCTCCATTTAAGCTGAGGCTACATCTAGCAGCACTACACTACACGACAAAGTATTCTTTGCATGTATTCTTATGGAGCATATCACACCTAGCGACAGCAGCACCACACGACACGATATAGTTGATCAAATAGGCAACAATTTTGTCGTGTCGTGCCGCTAGATGTAGATTCACCTTAACACGTTCAAATAATGCGACAATTCCATTTAACTGCATTGTCGATAATAAATTTCATTCAGCCAACACAAGCGAACGAAGCAAAGCATCAAGCTCCAAGTTTGAATTAACGACATGAAACTGAAAGTCACCGAACGATTTAAATAAACCGATTTGGCTGTCGGGAATTCCCCTGTATTTGTATGTGGTGTTGTGACGTTTGTTTTGTTTGCAGTTGTTATTGATTGCTCTGAGGTATTCTTTTATTAAATCATCGTTGGCTTGTTTCTTTTTGTGTTAGCGACCATTTTCGATGTAAAAATAAATACCTGCTGAAATATATTATAATGTCGAAGCGGTCATATCCTAGTGGATCTGAAAAAAGGAAAAAAGCTGTACATCAGAAAGAAGTAATTGAAAAGTTTCCAAAATTAACATCATATTTTACTACTACTACTACTGGAGAAACTTCTGTAAGTAGCAACCAAACCGAAAATCTTCTACATGATGAGTCGTGTCATTCACAAATTGCGGAAATTTTTGAGTCCCCATGTTCTTCAACAATTTCCATTAACTTTGGAAAAGACTTGGAATCAGAAAGCGACCGTCCCTATGACGAAAGAGTAACAAATTCGGTGATTTCACAAATATCGACAACTGTGTCAGTAGAACAACAACAGTTTTCCAACGCAGAAGAAATGTCACACGATATCGCCGATTATTTTCATGAAAATTTTACAGAAAAAAGTCGCGAAATATTGATTCGTAAGGGACCTGCATATTTTCAAAACAAAGATTCTGACTTTTCTGATACATCCAAAACCTACAAAGATGGTGATAGATCAGTAACTAGGTATTTCAACAAATCATTGTTTATTCGCAAATTGAAAAACAATGAAAGCATCGAAAGAAAATGGTTGTTGTTCTCGCCATCCAAAAAGTCTGTATTTTGTTTTTCATGGTCTTTGTTTAACTCCTCTGATTTAAATCTATGCTCTTCGAGTGGATGTAATGATTGGAAGCACATTAATCACATAATTTTAGCACATGACACATAGGCAATCTATGATAACTTATCTAGCACGAAGTAAAGCGGTTGGTAGAGTAGATATTGACTTAATATCTCAACATCAAAAAGAAGTGGATTATTGGAAAAATGTACTTAAACGGATTGTAGTTGTTGTAAAATTGTTGACATCGAGAGGGCTTCCGTTTCGGGGTGACAATGAAATCCTAGGATCTCCTAATAATGGAAATTATTTGGGATGTGTGGAATTATTGAGTGAATTCGATCCATTTATAGCAGATCACTTAAAAAACTTTGGGAATCCTGGAAAAGGTAACATTTCTTATTTATCAGCGAATATTTGTAACGAGTTTATTGACGTAATGGGAAAACAGGTTCTAAAAAAAATTGTAAATGAGGTTACATTAGCAAAATATTTTTCCATTAGCGTTGATAGTACGCCCGATCTGTCTCATGTTGACCAGCTAACTTTTATAATTCGATACGTGCATGGCAGTGTTCCTGTTGAAAGGTTTCTGACGTTTATTCCTATTAAAGAGCATAAATTTGGGTATTTAGCGGAAATCATCTTGATTTTTTTAGATAACCATGATATTCCCATAAAAGACTGCAAAGGACAAAGCTACGACAATGCTTCAAATATGTTGGAGAAGTATACTGGTCTGCAAGCAAGGCTCAAGGAGAAATGTGAATTTGCCACCTTTTTACCATGCGCGGGACATTCATTGAACTTAGTAGGTGTACATGCTGCTGGGTGTGTATCGGAGGCAACAAAGTTTTTTGAAATGGTTCAGAAAGTGTATAACTTTTTTTCGGGCTCTACTCATCGATGGAATATATTGACAGAACATTTAGGATCAAAAAAAGTTGTTAAAAGTCTTTCACAAACCAGATGGTCAGCCCGAGCAGATGCAGTAAGCGCCTTGCATGAAGGTCATGCACAAGTTATAGAAGCTTTGATTTCCATCGAAAACGATACAGAACAGGCACGAGAAACTAGAGACGAAGCGCTTAGTCTGTCCAGAAAAATGGAAAAATTAGAATATATTATACTAACGGAAATTTGGAACAGTGTATTGAAAAGAATAGACAAAATAAGTAATTATCTTCAAAAAGAAACAATAACACTGAACGTTGCAACTAATATGTTAACTTCACTTGATGATTTTTTTGTTAGCCTCAGGGATAAATTTGATTACTTCGAATCGTCTGCCAAAGAAAGAAACGCGGAATCTGACTACAAGGACCTATCTCAAAGAAAAAAAACGCAGAAGTTCTCGCCAGAGTTTTTTTGATGGCTCTGCACCGTCAGTCAAACTGAATGGAAGAGAGAAATTTAGAATAGAAACCTTTCTTCCCGTAATTGATACCCTCAGCGTTCATCTAAAACAGCGACTAAGTTCGTATCAGAATATTAGTAAACGTTTTGATTATTTTTTGCCTGAAATCTCTGAATCCTGAAGAGTTGAGACAATGTTGCAAAGAATTTGCTGAATTTTTTTATGAAGACGTTAATGAGAAGGAGTTAGAAATAGAATGTTTGCATTTTAAAGAATACTTGAAAATTGATGACAGTGAAAATAAGGATTGCATATTAAAAATATATCAGCTTTTGAAAGAAAACCAAATTGAAGACACATCGAGAAATCGCTTTGAGAATCTTTTTAAGCATGATTTTTTTCGACTTATGGCATTAAAAGTATTCTAGACAAACTAAATGAAATGGGCGGAGCCACGCCCATTTTGAAATTTTCTTTTATTTTTGTATTTTGTTGCATCATATCGTTACTGGAGTTGAATTTTGACTTAATTTACTTATATACAGTAAAGATATTAAATTTTTTGTTAAAATTTGAATTTAAAAAATTTTTTTTTAAAAAGTGGGCGTGTTCTTCATCCAATTTTGCTAATTTTTATTTAGCACATATATAGTAATAGTAGTAACGTTCCTGCCAAATTTCATCATGATATCTTCAACGACTGCCAAATTACACCTTGCAAAACTTTTAAATTACCTTCTTGTAAAAGTGGGCGGTGCCACGCCCATTGTCCAAAATCTTACAAATTTTATATTCAGCGTCATAACGTCAACCCATCTACCAAGTTTCATCGCTTTAACCGCCTTTGGCAATGAATTATCGCATTTTTTCGGTTTTTCGAAATTTTCGATATCGAAAAAGTGGGTGTGGTTATAGCCCGATATCGTTCATTTTAAATAGCAATCTGAGATGAGTGCCCAGGAATCTACATACCAAATTTCATCAAGATACCTCAAAATTTACTCAAGTTATCGCGTTAACGGACAGACGGACGGACATCAAATTTTTTTTCGATACTGATGATTTTGATATATGGAAGTCTATATCTATCTCGATTCCTTTATACCTGTACAACCAACCGTTATCCAATCAAAGTTAATATACTCTGTGAGCTCTGCTCAACTGAGTATAAAAATGTCAAAGGTCAGGAAAGTTAATCAAAATTTGAAAGATGGCCATCAAAATTTTCAAATCTTGTTTCAGAATTTCTAGAAAATTTTTGAGTATGCAGATTTATAGCCCAATCAATTTTAGTAGGTATAATAATGTGCAAGTTAGAAGCTCAAAATTTTTCCAGAATTTTTTTGGCGAGGATGTTGAGCAATTTCCCCCATACCAAATGTATTTTTGTTTTAAATTTTGAGATATTTCTAACTTGCACATTATTATACTAAAATTGAATGGGCTACAAAACTGCATACTCAAAAATTTTCTAGAAATTCTGAAACAAGATTCGAAAATTTGGATGGCCATTTTTGAAATTTTGATTAACTCTCCTGACCTTTGACATTTTTTAATGTGATTTCTGTTAGGGAATTTCCGATATTTTAAATGAAAATTATCAATTAAGCTGTGAGCCACTGCGTTTGACTTTTTTCAACAAAAACCAAGTGCATACTTATTTTTGTGAGTGGCCGTATCTATTTTTCTTTATTTATGTATCGATTTACTTTTATTATCATATTTTTGAAAAATAAGGTGAAAAAAATGTAAGTCGAAAAAATGTATAAGTCGAATTAAATAGAAATCTGCAAAATCCCCAAAAACTTATGTTAAAACCCCCCTTCTTCAGTTTTATTCATTTTTCACAGAGTGGCAGCAGTAAAAGATGTGCATTTTAACAGCACTCTCTCGAAACAAAGAGTTAAAATCTATCTATACTCATCAGTGGGACTCGCTCCTTTTAAGCTGAGGCTACATCTAGCAGCACTACACTACACGACAAAGTATTCTTTGCATGTATTCTTATGGAGCATATCACACCTAGCGACAGCAGCATCACACGACACGATATAGTTCATCAAATAGGCAACAATTTTGTCATGTCGTGCCGCTAGATGTAGATTCACCTTAACGCGTTCAAATAATGCGACAATTCCATTTAACTGCATTGTCGATAATAAATTTCATTCAGCCAACACAAGCGAACGAAGCAAAGCAACAAGCTCCAAGTTTGAATTAACGACATGAAACTGAAAGTCACCGAACGATTTAAATAAACTGATTTGGCTGTCGGGAATTCCCCTGTAGTTGTATGTGGTGTTGTGACGTTTGTTTTGTTTGCAGTTGTTATTGATTGCTCTGAGGTATTCTTTTATTAAATCATCGTTGGCTTGTTTCTTTTTTGTGTTATCGACTATTTTCGATGTAAAAATAAATACCTGCTGAAATATATTATAATGTCGAAGCGGTCGTATCCTAGTGGATCTGAAAAAAGGAAAAAAGCTGAACATCAGAAGGAAGTAATTGAAAAGTTTCCAAAATTAACATCATATTTTACTACTACTACTACTGGAGAAACTTCTGTAAGTAGGAACCAAACCGAAAATCTTCTACATGATGAGTCGTGTCGTTCACAAATTGCGGAAATTTTTGAATCCCCATGTTCTTCAGCAATTTCCACCAACTTTGGAAAAGACATGGAATCAGAAAGCGGCCGTCCCTATGACGAAAGAGTAACAAATTCGGTGATTTCACAAATATCGACAACTGTGTCAGTAGAACAACAACAGTTTTCCAACGCAGAAGAAATGTCACACGATATCGCCGATTATTTTCATGAAAATTTTACAGAAAAAAGTCGCGAAATATTGATTCGTAAGGGACCTGCATATTTTCAAAACAAAGATTCTGACTTTTCTGATACATCCAAAACCTACAAAGATGGTGATAGATCAGTAACTAGGTATTTCAACAAATCATTGTTTATTCGCAAATTGAAAAAAAATGAAAGCATCGAAAGAAAATGGTTGTTGTTCTCGCCATCCAAAAAGTCTGTATTTTGTTTTTCATGGTCTTTGTTTAACTCCTCTGGTTTAAATCTATGCTCTTCGAGTGGATGTAATGATTGGAAGCACATTAATCACATAATTTTAGCACATGACACATAGGCAATCTATGATAACTTATCTAGCACGAAGTAAAGCGGTTGGTAGAGTAGATATTGACTTAATATCTCAACATCAAAAAGAAGTGGATTATTGGAAAAATGTACTTAAACGGATTGTAGCTGTTGTAAAATTTTTGACATCGAGAGGGCTTCCGTTTCGGGGTGACAATGAAATCCTAGGCTCTCCTAATAATGGAAATTATTTGGGATGTGTGGAATTATTGAGTGAATTCGATCCATTTATAGCAGATCACTTAAAAAACTTTGGGAATCCTGGAAAAGGTAACATTTCTTATTTATCAGCGAATATTTGTAACGAGTTTATTGACGCAATGGGAAAACCGGTTCTAAAAAAATTGTAAATGAGGTTAAATTAGCAAAATATTTTTCCATTAGCGTTGATAGTACGCCCGATCTGTCTCATGTTGACCAGCTAACTTTTATAATTCGATACGTGCATGGCAGTGTTCCTGTTGAAAGGTTTCTGACGTTTATTCCTATTAAAGAGCATAAATTTGGGTATTTAGCGGAAATCATCTTGATTTTTATACTCAGTTGAGCAGAGCTCACAGAGTATATTAAGTTTGATTGGATAACGGTTGGTTGTACATATATAAAGGAATCGAGATAGATATAGACTTCCATATATCAAAATAATCAGGATCGAAAAAAAATTTGATTGAGCCATGTCCGTCCGTCCGTCCGTTCGTCCGTCCGTCCGTCCGTCCGTCCGTCCGTTAACACGATAACTTGAGTAAATTTTGAGGTATCTTGATGAAATTTGGTATGTAGGTTCCTGAGCACTCATCTCAGATCGCTATTTAAAATGGACGATATCGGACTATAACCACGCCCACTTTTTCGATATCGAAAATTTCGAAAAACCGAAAAAATGCGATAATTCATTGCCAAAGGCGGTTAAAGCGATGAAACTTGGTAGATGGGTTGAAGTTATGACGCAGAGTAGAAAACTAGTAAGATTTTGGACAATGGGCGTGGCACCGCCCACTTTTACAAGAAGGTAATTTAAAAATTTTGCAAGCTGTAATTTGGCAGTCGTTGAAGATATCATGATGAAATTTGGCAGGAACGTTACTACTATTACTATATATGTGTTAAATAAAAATTAGCAAAATTGGATGAAGAACACGCCCACTTTTTAAAAAAAAATTTTTTTTAATTCAAATTTTAACAAAAAAGTTAATATCTTTACTGTATATAAGTAAATTAAGTCAAAATTCAACTCCAGTAATGATATGATGCAACAAAATCCAAAAATAAAAGAAAATTTCAAAATGCGCGTGGATCCGCCCATTTTCATTTAGTTTGTCTAGAATACTTTTAATGCCATAAGTCGAACAAAAATTTACCAATCCTTCTCAAATTTGGTAGGAGCATAGATTCTGTGACGATAACTGTTCTCTGTGAAAATGGGCGAAATCGGTGGTAGCCACGCCCAGTTTTTATACACAGTCCACCGTCTGTCCTTCCGCTCGGCCGTTAACACAATAACTTGAGCAAAAACCGATATATCTTTACTAAACTTAGCCCACGTACTTATCTGAACTCACTTTATCTTGGTATAAAAAATGGCCGAAATCCGACCATAACCACGCCCACTTTATCGATATCGAAAATTACGAAAAATGAAAAAAATGCCATAATTCTATACCAACTACGAAAAAAGGGATGAAACATGGTAACTGGATTGGTTTATTGACGCAAAATATAACTTTGGAAAAAACTTTGTAAAATGGGTGTGACACCTACCATATTAAGTAGAAGAAAATGAAAAAGTTCTACAAGGCGAAATCAACAGCCCTTGGAATCTTGGCAGGAATACTGTTAGTGGTATTGCATATATAAATAAATTAGCAGTACCCGACAGATGATTTTCTGGATCACCTGGTCCACATTTTGGTCGATATCGCGAAAACGCCTTCACATATACATCTAAGGGCCACTCGCTTTTAAAACCCTCATTAATACTTTTAATTTGATATCCATATCGTACAAACACATTCTAGAATCACCCTGGCCCACCCTAATGGCGATATCTCGAAAAGGCGTCCACCTATAGACCTAATGCCCACTCCCTCTTAAAATGCTCAGTAACACCTTTCGTTTGATACCCATATCGTACAAACATTCTAGAGTCACCCCTGGCCCACCCTAACGGCGATATCTCGAAAAGGCGACCACCTATATACCTAATGTCCACTCCCTCTTAAAATGCTCAGTAACACCTTTCGTTTGATACCCATATCGTACAAACATTCTAGAGTCACCCCTGGCCCACCCTAATGGCGATATCTCGAAAAGGCGTCCACCTATAGACCTAATGCCCACTCCCTCTTAAAATGCTCAGTAACACCTTTCGTTTGATACCCATATCGTACAAACATTCTAGAGTCACCCCTGGCCCACCCTAATGGCGATATCTCTAAAAGGCGTCCACATATAGACCTAATGCCCACTCCCTCTTAAAATGCTCAGTAACACCTTTCGTTTGATACCCATATCGTACAAACATTGTAGAGTCACCCTTGGTCCACCTTTATGGCGATATCTCGAAAAGGCGTCCACCTATAGAACTAAGGATTACTCCCTTTTAAAATACTCATTACCACCTTTCATTTGATACCCATATCGTACAAACACATTCTAGAGTCACCCTGGCCCACCCTAATGGCGATATCTCGAAAAGGCGTCCACCTATAGACCTAATGCCCACTCCCTCTTAAAATGCTCAGTAACACCTTTCGTTTGATACCCATATCGTACAAACATTCTAGAGTCACCCCTGGCCCACCCTAATGGCGATATCTCGAAAAGGCGTCCACCTATAGACCTAATGCCCACTCCCTCTTAAAATGCTCAGTAACACCTTTCGTTTGATATCCATATCGTACAAACATTCTAGAGTCACCCTTGGTCCACGTTTATGGCGATATCTCGAAAAGGCGTCCACCTATAGAACTAAGGATTACTCCCTTTTAAAATACTCATTACCACCTTTCATTTGATACCCATATCGTACAAAAACATTCTGGAGTCACCCCCTTCCCACCCTAATGGCGATATCTCGAAAAGGCGTCCACCTATAGACCTAATGCCCACTCCCTCTTAAAATGCTCAGTAACACCTTTCGTTTGATACCCATATCGTACAAACATTCTAGAGTCACCCCTGGCTCACCCTAATGGCGATATCTCGAAAAGGCGTCCACCTATGGACCTCATGCCCACTTCCTCTTAAAATGCTCAGTAGCACCTTTCGTTTGATACCCATATCGTACAAACAATCTAGAGTCACCCCTGGCCCACCCTAATGACGATACCTCGAAAAGGCGTCCACCTATAGACCTCATGCCCACTTCCTCTTAAAATGCTCAGTAGCACCTTTCGTTTGATACCCATATCGTACAAACATTCTAGAGTCACCATTGGTCCACCTTTATGGCGATATCTCGAAAAGGCGTCCACCTATAGAACTAAGGATTACTCCCTTTTAAAATACTCATTACCATCTTTCATTTGATACCCATATCATACAAACACATTCTGGAGTCACCCCTGGCCCACCCTAATGGCGACATTTCGAAAAGGCGTGCACCTATAGACCTAATGCCCACTCCCTCTTAAAATGCTCAGTAACACCTTTCATTTGATTCCCATATCGTACAACTAGAGACACCCCTGGTCCACCTTTATGGCGATATCTCGAAACGGCGTCCACCTATGGAACTAAGGATCACTGCTTTTCAAAATATTCATTAACAGCTTTCATTTGATACCCATATCGTACAAACATATTCTAGAGTCACCCCTGGTCCACCTTTATGGCGATTTCTCGAAAAGGCGTTCACCTATAGAACTAAAGCCCATTCCCTTTTAAAGTACTCATTATCACCTTTCATTTGATACCCATATCGTACAAACACATTCTAGAGTCAGCCCTGGTCCACCTTTATGGCGATATCCCTAAATGGCGTCCATCCATAGAACTATGGCCTACTCTCTCTTAAAATACTCTTTAATACCTTCCATTTGATACACATGTCATACAACCACATTCCAGGGTTACCCTAGGTTCATTTTCCTACATGGTGATTTTCCTTATCTTGTCTCCATAGCTCTCAACTGAGTATGTAATGTTCGGTTACACCCGAACTTAGCCTTCCTTACTTGTTTTAGATAACCATGATATTCCCATAAAAGACTGCAGAGGACAAAGCTACGACAATGCTTCAAATATGTCGGGAAGTATACTGGTCTGCAAGCAAGGATCAAGGAGAAATGTGAATTTGCCACCTTTGTACCATGCGCGGGACATTCATTGAACTTAGTAGGTGTACATGCTGCTGGGTGTGTATCGGAGGCAACAAAGTTTTTTGAAATGGTTCAGAAAGTGTATAACTTTTTTTCGGGCTCTACTCATCGATGGAATATATTGACAGAACATTTAGGATCAAAAAAAGTTGTTAAAAGTCTTTCACAAACCAGATGGTCAGCCCGAGCAGATGAAGTAAGCGCCTTGCATGAAGGTCATGAACAAGTTATAGAAGCTTTGATATCCATCGAAAACGATACAGAAAAGGCACGAGAAACTAGAGACGAAGCGCTTAGTCTGTCCAGAAAAATGGAAAAATTTGAATATATTATACTAACGGAAATTTGGAACAATGTATTGAAAAGAATAGACAAAATAAGTAATTATCTTCAAAAAGAAACAATAACACTGAACGTTGCAACTAATATGTTAACTTCACTTGATGATTTTTTTATTAGCCTCAGGGATAAATTTGATTACTTCGAATCGTCTGCCAAAGAAAGAAACGCGGAATCTGACTACAAGGACCTATCTCAAAGAAAAAACGCAGAAGTTCTCGCCAGAGTTTTTTTGATGGCTCTGCACCGTCAGTCAAACTGAATGGAAGAGAGAAATTTAGAATAGAAACCTTTCTTCCCGTAATTGATACCCTCAGCGTTCATCTAAAACAGCGATTAAGTTCGTATCAGAATATTAGTAAACGTTTTGATTTATTTTTTCGCCTGAAAACTCTGAATCCTGAAGAGTTGAGACAATGTTGCAAAGAATTTGCTGAATTTTTTTATGAAGACGTTAATGAGAAGGAGTTAGAAATAGAATGTTTGCATTTAAAATAATACTTGAAAATTGATGACAGTGAAAATAAGGATTGCATATTAAAAATATATCAGCTTTTGAAAGAAAACCAAATTGAAGACACATCGAGAAATCGTTTTGAGAATCCTTTTAAGCATGATGGTAACTAACTGCAGTGGAGAACGCTCCTTTTCCAAATTAAAAAGAATTAAAAATGAATTAAGAAGTACAATGCTTCAAGAGAGATTAACCAGTTTATCGCTTATGTCAATAGAATCTGATATACTAAAAATCATAGATTTTGAAGAAGTTATTAACAAGTTTGCCCATTTGAAATCTAGAAAGATTCCTCTTCAAATAACATAGATTTTTAAACACCAACTTGTAAATACTCAAACAGTAACTTTTGTGGACTATATTACATTTATTTATTAGTTTCATGTGATTGTTAATCAAAATAAATATTTAACCTGGTTTACCTACTTTCTTTGTCTATTCTAACAAAATAGGGCTCCGTCAAAGTAATAGGGGCCCCATTATCCTAATGTGCCCAGGGCCCCCAATAGGTTAAAGACGGCCCTGATCCAACTACGCCTCCGACACAACAAAACTAGCTAAACCTGCTGCAAGAGCATCTTGCGCATTAATAGGAAAACCAGTGAAAAGCAGATAAGAGGACTTCATGCGTGGCATAACACGTGATATTGCGAAGCCAGGAGTTGTACAAAATATGCCTAGGCTGATACACGACGCCGCAAAGCTTGTCTTATCTGACGCTACAACCATATCACATGAGGCTGCTAATTGTAAACTGGCAGCAGTATACTTGCCATTTATTTTCGCTATAATTGGCACTGATGATTTGTAGATATTCATAATAATTTCCACTAATTTGCTGAAGATTTCATGACCACCATCACGTGAGGCTGAAATATCCTTCAAATTATGCCCCACCGACCAAACTGGCCCAGTGGAACTAATCACAATAAAACGCAAGCTCTCATCGTGCGCATCCTTTGTGATGCCCTCCAGTATGCAGTCTCTTATCTCACGAGACAATGCATTGCGTGATTTTGTATCAGTTAGTCTAATTTCCCGTTCACCATCGCATTGGTTAATTATTGTACTGCTTTGTAATGAAGACGTCGCAGCATCGGTTAAGTTAGTACTCGTTAAAAAGGAGGAACATAGGTTAGGTTAGGTTGAACTGGCCGGCCCATGAGGACCTCACATAGACTGATTGTGTCCGTAGTGTTACCAGAAGTTTGTTTTAACGACCAAACTGAAAAACCCTATCAAAAACCAGGACCTATGTTATAAAATAACTCCGTCCTCTTGGAAAATACTAGAAGCTTCCTAGGACTTAAGCCACTTGCTGCTTCTTGATCTGAGAACTGTATCACTCCTAATAGCTGGAGTCTTAGCCTGGCAAGTGCAGGGCACGAGCACAGAACGTGCTCGATCGTTTCCTCCTCCAACCCGCACTTCCTACATCTGCTATCACTGACCAAGCCTAATTTAAAGGCATGTGACGCTAGAAGTCAGTGTCCAGTCAGAATGCCCGTCATGAGTCTACAGTCCTCTTTTTTTAACGATAGAAGCAACTGTTTTAGTCTAAGGTTGTAAGACCTACACATAATCTTCGACACTTTACAGCCCGGTGCTTGAGCCCACGCCTTTCCCGCTTGGTCGATCATGCGCACCTCTCGCCTTTACTTTATCTCGCCCAATCTAATTGGGACGTCTACGGAGCAAGCTTCAAGGGATGCGCCCTTTTTAGCTAGTTCTTCCGCTTTTTCATTCCCATCTATTCCCATATGCGCTGGGACCCAATATAGATGTATGCTTCTCCCTGTCCCGATTCTCTTCAGGTACTGCTTACACTCTAACACGCATTTAGAAGCTGTGCTATGCGAGATTATTGCCTTAATTGCTGCTTGACTGTCAATATGAAAGTTAACACGGTTGCAGCTTAAGCTATTCTCTTCCGGGGTTTCTACTGCTTTGGTTACGGCTAATATTTCCACTTGGAAAACACTACAGTAATCTGGCAGCCTGTAGGATCTGCTTATTTCCTGATCAGTGCAGTATACCGCAGACCCTACTCCTTCCACTACTTTGGAACCATCGGTGTACACATATATCGCCTCGTCATCCATTTACACACCCTTGTACCAACCTTCCACCTCTATTGTGGCCTTAAGATCTCCCTCGAAGCGCAGATAGGGAATCAGATAGTCTGTTCGTCTTGCGATTGATGACGCTTTACTACTATGGCCATATGGTCGGCGCTCAAGCTGCCCCGAAGCACCGATCCTGGTTGCGGTCGTTAATACTTTGTTCTTTGCTACCAGTTCTACAGGTGGAATGTGCAGGATGGCATACAGTGCAGCCGTCGGGGTTGTTTTCAGGGCTCCCGTGATGCTAAGCATCGATAGTCTGCATACCCCCTCTAATTTTTTGAGGTATGTTGTTTTTTGTGTGGCTTTCCACCAAACAAGAACTCAATAGTATAGAATAGGGCTTACAATCGCTGTAAAAACCCAATGAGAAAGAGAGGGCGATAGGCCCCACGTACACCCCAGCATTCTTTTACATGCATAGAGTGCCGATGAGGCCTTCCTGACCCTCTCCTCCACGTTGAGCTTCCATGACAGCTTACTGTCTAGGATGATTCCTAGATATTTTGTGCAAGGTTTCTCATGTAAGGTCACCCCTCCTAACTTAGGCCTGGTCCAATTTGGTACCTTGTACCTCTTTGTAAACAAGACCATATCCGTCTTCTCCCCATTGACTTTCAACCCGACATTAGATGCCCAGGTATGAATATCCCGGAGCGCCCGATCCATCAAAGAACTAATCGTTGGAAGGCACTTTCCACTTGTGACAATTGCAACGTCATCTGGTTAAGCCGTAAGATTTACGGGTCCCTGTAAGGTTCCATTCCTGGAACCTCTGGCAAATTGATGATGTGCGCTTTGCACGCGCAACGCACTCCATATAAAACACCATTTTGCCACACACAGTAATTTGAGTTTAGTTCTTTATTTATTATGTTTTATTAAATTAAAGAAATGTTTTATAATTTGCCTACACTTAGTTTAGTTTGTAGGCTTAGCTTTTTTATTTTAGTTTTTAATAATTTCACGATGCACAAACCAAGTCCAAAATTTTAATTATCATCCTACCAGCAGATTTGTTCTGTGTTCATGTTGTTCCACCCGTGGGTAGATAACGGGTGTTGCAGCATCTTGAACACAGGGTGACATTTTATTATTTATTAAGGCTCTGTTACATCATCTTTTTTGGGGAAAAGAAGAATTGACAAATGGATCAGTTTTGTCACATTCTTCTTTCGCCATAAACTTATAAAAATTGTTGCGAACAAACGAATATATATTTATATTAGGGTGTACCTCGCCTTTTTAAATCGTTTGTTCGGACCCATCTTTATTATTAATTGAAAAAAAGAACTTAGAACTAAAATACTTGAATTTTAGTTACATTAATGTTTAAAATATTGTTTGCTGTTTGTGTTTTTTTTTGTTTGAATTTTTCTTTGTACAATATGTATAATGTTTTTTTTTTGTTTATAAAATATTAATTTGTTACGTGTAGAATATGTTTTTGTTTGTAGCTTGGTAAATACAATTTGTTCGATAATAGGCTAAGCTTTTGTTAAACGTTATTTTTTTTGCTTGTACTATAATTTTGATAGGTTACATTTTTCATTTGAATGTACAAAATTTTTGTGGTATTTTTTTTTCTTTTCAGTTTTGAGCCTTCGTGGCTGGTTAAACGCTAATTAAAAAAAAATTTTGGATTTTTTCAATCAAATTTAAAGTAAAAGTATTGAAGTAATTTACTTTACTTAGGCGGTTTTTATGTACTATTTTTTCTTTGTTTTTAACTTCATCGAAAATAGTTACGTTAGGTTCGTTAATTATACTCAGTTGAGCAGAGCTCACAGAGTATATTAAGTTTGATTGGATAACGGTTGGTTGTACATATATAAAGGAATCGAGATAGATATAGACTTCCATATATCAAAATAATCAGGATCGAAAAAAAATTTGATTGAGCCATGTCCGTCCGTCCGTCCGTCCGTCCGTCCGTCCGTCCGTCCGTTAACACGATAACTTGAGTAAATTTTGAGGTATCTTGATGAAATTTGGTATGTAGGTTCCTGAGCACTCATCTCAGATCGCTATTTAAAATGAACGATATCGGACTATAACCACGCCCACTTTTTCGATATCGAAAATTTCGAAAAACCGAAAAAATGCGATAATTCATTGCCAAAGGCGGTTAAAGCGATGAAACTTGGTAGATGGAATGGAGTTATGACGCAGAATAGAAAACTAGTAAGATTTTGGACAATGGGCGTGGCACCGCCCACTTTTACAAGAAGGTAATTTAAAAGTTTTGCAAGCTGTAATTTGGCAGTCGTTGAAGATATCATGATGAAATTTGGCAGGAACGTTACTACTATTACTATATATGTGCTAAATAAAAATTAGCAAAATTGGATGAAGAACACGCCCACTTTTTAAAAAAAAATTTTTTTTAATTCAAATTTTAACAAAAAAGTTAATATCTTTACTGTATATAAGTAAATTAAGTCAAAATTCAACTCCAGAAATGATATGATGCAACAAAATCCAAAAATAAAAGAAAATTTCAAAATGGGCGTGGATCCGCCCATTTTCATTTAGTTTGTCTAGAATACTTTTAATGCCATAAGTCGAACAAAAATTTACCAATCCTTCTCAAATTTGGTAGGAGCATAGCTTCTGTGACGATAACTGTTCTCTGTGAAAATGGGCGAAATCGGTGGAAGCCACGCCCAGTTTTTATACACAGTCCACCGTCTGTCCTTCCGCTCGGCCGTTAACACAATAACTTGAGCAAAAACCGATATATCTTTACTAAACTTAGCCCACGTATTTATCTGAACTCACTTTATCTTGGTATAAAAAATGGCCGAAATCCGACCATAACCACGCCCACTTTATCGATATCGAAAATTACGAAAAATGAAAAAAATGCCATAATTCTATACCAACTACGAAAAAAGGGATGAAACATGGTAACTGGATTGGTTTATTGACGCAAAATATAACTTTGGAAAAAACTTTGTAAAATGGGTGTGACACCTACCATATTAAGTAGAAGAAAATGAAAAAGTTCTACAAGGCGAAATCAACAGCCCTTGGAATCTTGGCAGGAATACTGTTAGTGGTATTGCATATATAAATAAATTAGCAGTACCCGACAGATGATTTTCTGGATCACCTGGTCCACATTTTGGTCGATATCGCGAGAACGCCTTCACATATACATCTAAGGGCCACTCGCTTTTAAAACCCTCATTAATACTTTTAATTTGATATCCATATCGTACAAACACAATCTAGAATCACCCTGGCCCACCCTAATGGCGATATCTCGAAAAGGCGTCCACCTATAGACCTAATGCCCACTCCCTCTTAAAATGCTCAGTAACACCTTTCGTTTGATACCCATATCGTACAAACATTCTAGAGTCACCCCTGGCCCACCCTAATGGCGATATCTCGAAAAGGCGACCACCTATATACCTAATGTCCACTCCCTCTTAAAATGCTCAGTAACACCTTTCGTTTGATACCCATATCGTACAAACACTCTAGAGTCACCCCTGGCCCACCCTAATGGCGATATCTCGAAAAGGCGTCCACCTATAGACCTAATGCCCACTCCCTCTTAAAATGCTCAGTAACACCTTTCGTTTGATACCCATATCGTACAAACATTCTAGAGTCACCCCTGGCCCACCCTAATGGCGATATCTCGAAAAGGCGTCCACATATAGACCTAATGCCCACTCCCTCTTAAAATGCTCAGTAACACCTTTCGTTTGATACCCATATCGTACAAACATTGTAGAGTCACCCTTGGTCCACCTTTATGGCGATATCTCGAAAAGGCGTCCACCTATAGAACTAAGGATTACTCCCTTTTAAAATACTCATTACCACCTTTCATTTGATACCCATATCGTACAAACACATTCTAGAGTCACCCTGGCCCACCCTAATGGCGATATCTCGAAAAGGCGTCCACCTATAGACCTAATGCCCACTCCCTCTTAAAATGCTCAGTAACACCTTTCGTTTGATACCCATATCGTACAAACATTCTAGAGTCACCCCTGGCCCACCCTAATGGCGATATCTCGAAAAGGCGTCCACCTATAGACCTAATGCCCACTCCCTCTTAAAATGTTCAGTAACACCTTTCGTTTGATATCCATATCGTACAAACATTCTAGAGTCACCCTTGGTCCACGTTTATGGCGATATCTCGAAAAGGCGTCCACCTATAGAACTAAGGATTACTCCCTTTTAAAATACTCATTACCACCTTTCATTTGATACCCATATCGTACAAAAACATTCTGGAGTCACCCCTTTCCCACCCTAATGGCGATATCTCGAAAAGGCGTCCACCTATAGACCTAATGCCCACTCCCTCTTAAAATGCTCAGTAACACCTTTCGTTTGATACCCATATCGTACAAACATTCTAGAGTCACCCCTGGCTCACCCTAATGGCGATATCTCGAAAAGGCGTCCACCTATAGACCTAATGCCCACTCCATCTTAAAATGATCAGTAACACCTTTCGTTTGATACCCATATCGTACAAACATTCTAGAGTCACCATTGGTCCACCTTTATGGCGATATCTCGAAAAGGCGTCCACCTATAGAACTAAGGATTACTCCCTTTTAAAATACTCATTACCATCTTTCATTTGATACCCATATCATACAAACACATTCTGGAGTCACCCCTGGCCCACCCTAATGGCGACATTTCGAAAAGGCGTGCACCTATAGACCTAATGCCCACTCCCTCTTAAAATGCTCAGTAACACCTTTCATTTGATTCCCATATCGTACAACTAGAGACACCCCTGGTCCACCTTTATGGCGATATCTCGAAACGGCGTCCACCTATGGAACTAAGGATCACTGCTTTTCAAAATATTCATTAACAGCTTTCATTTGATACCCATATCGTACAAACATATTCTAGAGTCACCCCTGGTCCACCTTTATGGCGATTTCTCGAAAAGGCGTTCACCTATAGAACTAAAGCCCATTCCCTTTTAAAGTACTCATTATCACCTTTCATTTGATGCCCATATCGTACAAACACATTCTAGAGTCAGCCCTGGTCCACCTTTATGGCGATATCCCTAAATGGCGTCCATCCATAGAACTATGGCCTACTCTCTCTTAAAATACTCTTTAATACCTTCCATTTGATACACATGTCATGCAACCACATTCCAGGGTTACCCTAGGTTCATTTTCCTACATGGTGATTTTCCTTATCTTGTCTCCATAGCTCTCAACTGAGTATGTAATGTTCGGTTACACCCGAACTTAGCCTTCCTTACTTGTTTTGGTTATAATAAACGGACCTTGATAAATATTTTCGTGTTTATGATGTGGTTCTTTCTGTAAAAGTACTTTATCTCCGATTTTTACAATTAAAGGTCGTGCCGTTTTATCGTACATATTTTTACTTTGTAACTTACTTTTATTAATTAGGTTTTGTGCCATTTTATGCGTTTTCTGCATCCTAAACTTAACTTCTTTGGCATAGTTTTCGACATTATAAATTGGGTCAATTGTTTCTTTTGTCAATTCATTAGGCAAAGTTGCCTTTTTCCCAAAAACTAACTCGAAAGGAGAAAATTTATTGTCGAAAACTGTGCTACTTGTAGTATTGTGTAGGAAAGTAAAGTATTTTAAATAAACATCCCAATCAGAAAAAGTATCTTTTAAATATGCACGTAAGTATTCATTAAAAACTCTATGATTACGTTCAATCGTGCCAACAGTTTCGTGATGGTTGGCAGTTGAAAAATTATGTTCAATATTTAGAAGTTTAGTTAATTCTTCAAATAGTTCATTTTTAAATTCAGTACCTAAATCTGATTTTATGGCATTCATTGTGCCGTATGTCAAAATGAAGCCTTCAAAGATTGCTGAAGCGATTGTTTTTGCCGATTTGTCTGGCACAGCGACTGTTACCAGGTATTTAGTCATGTCGCAAATCATGGTAAGTGCGAACTTGTTACCATATTTGGACTCAGGTAGGGGTCCTATTGTGTCAATTACTAGTATGTCGAATGGTTTACAGGGAGTTGGTGTTAAAACAAGTTTTTCTTTAGTTTTAGGTTTAACCTTGTTTAAAAGACAATTTTTACAATTTTTGATATATTTCGATATATCACGAGTCATGTTCTTCCAATAAAATTTTGTTCGCAGTTTTGAGTAAAACCTTTTCATTCCGCAATGCCCACCAGAAATGGGATCATTATGGTAAATTTTCATTAGTTTTAATTTTGTATCTTCATCTGTTACTGTCTCCACTGGATCTGTTAGTATAATTTCTAATGATTTTAAAATTTTATTTCCAATATTTTTGAAATTTGTAATAGTGTAATGTTCGAACAAAATATCGTTTTTAGGCCATTCAATCTGCTTAATTTTGCGTTTGCCGGCTTCTGATTTAAGCCTCGAAAGTAATTTCTCTAAAGTCATTATTTCGTTAACAAGCTCAAAACTAAGTAACTCGAGTTTCTTATGTTTAATATGCGCAAAAATTCTTAAATTTGTTGTTTTATTATTTTTGACGTACGTAATTGCAGATCTTATTCGTGGAACTTTTTTCGAAAAATTAAATGAAAATTTGTCGTAGACATGTAAAGTATTATTTTCGTTTTGCCGTTTTGTCATTGATCGTGTCTGAACTGCTAAAATTTGTTTGTTCGATTCCTTAATCTCATCGATTGTAATACGCGATAGTGCATCAGCACCAACGTTTTATTTACCCTTTATGTAAACTATAATTAAGTTATATTCTGCTAATTCTAATCTTATTCTTGAAAGTTTTGAAGATGGGTCTTTCATATTGAATAAGTATACTAGAGGTCTATGGTATGATTTTACAATGAAATGCGTGCCATAAACGTATGGTCGAAATTGCTTGATTGCAAAGTAAATAGCTAGAAGCTCTAATTCTATAATGGGTTTTTTTCTGTTCGGCTTTATTAAATGCTTTAGAAGCGAAACAAATTGGTAAATCACTACCTTGCTGTTCTTGACTTAAAATAGCGCCACATCCAGTTGTGGAAGCATCAACAGTAATAATGAATTGTTTAGTAAAATCTGGATATTGAAGTAATTTTGGTGAAAGTAATGCTGCTTTCAAAGATAAAAATGCTTTTTCGCACTCTACATCCCATACAAATTCAACTTTTTTTTCTGCTTAATCGGTTTAGAGGCGCTGCCAGAGACGCAAAATTAGGTATAAACCGTCAGTAACAGTTTGCAAACGCGACGAAATCGTCGTACCGCGTCTTTATCAGTCGGTTTTCTATACTTTTTAACTGCGTTTATTTAGAGTCGTCTGGCAACAAACCTTTGGATGAACATTTGTGACCTAAAAATGTAACTTCTGGTCGTAAAAAATTGCATTTATTTGGGTTAAGTTTGAGATTGAAAGACCTATAAGTATTGAAATCTTTTGAAAGATTATTAATATGGTGTGCTTCACTACAACCTATGACGATAATAATATCGTCGACGTACAAAAATGCGACATTGGGTGGTATACCCGAAAAAGCTATTGTCATCATTCGTGAGAATGAATTTGGTGCTATATTTAAGCCGAATGGAAGAACTTTTCATCTAAATGCACCTCGGTCAGTGCTGAAAGAATATCTAGTGGAAATTTATCAGCAATGAGTTTTTTGTTTACTGCGCGAAAATCTACGCACATACGATAAGCTTTTTGACCGTTAGTATCTTTCTTTGGGACTACAATCAAAGGACTATTGTAATTCGAATACCTGGGTTCAATCAAATCGTTGTCTAACAATTTATTTACTTGACGATTTATTTCTTCGCGTTGAGAGTATGGCAATCTATAGTTTTTAACATATACCGGCTCGTTGTCTGTCAGTCTTAATTTTTGCTAGTAGAAGTTGTTTAAAGTCATTTTTTTCCGTGAAAAGAGCGAAAATCTCGGCATAATCTATGCAAAGGTCAATTAATTTACTATGAGCATGTTGAGGTATTTGATTTTTTAAAATTGAAATAAGTTTTTTCGTACGTTTGTCTTCTGTTTCTGTCTTGTTAATTGTATAAACATTATAGTTTGAAAGTTTTTCTGTCCGAATACTGTTTCTTTTCACTTATTTTATATCATCCGTTGTATTTATGACTTTAAGTATTGGGTTACTGGAATTAACAATGCACCTAGCTGTGAAAACACCTTTTTCAATTTCCTGCGAGTCCACGAAAAGTGGTTCGGGTGAATCTTCTATATCAAAAAGACTGAATATTTCACATCTTGGAGGAATGATACAACTGTCGCTTTCTGTTCCGTGTAGGATTGATATCGCGACTTTTCCATTACCTACCCAAAAGGAAATACTATTTCTTTCATAATTATAATGCATTTGTTAATTTTGAGAAAATCTTTACCCAGTATGCCATCGGATGGAATATTAAAGTCTTCATTTACTACGTGTAAAGTATGTTTAATAGAAAAGTTAGAAAAATTTAAATTTGCTGTAATTTTACTTAAAGTAGAAACTGAACTAGAAGTGACACCGGTAATGTTAATAATATCGTTCATATTTAAGGAAATATTTCTGTCTAAATATGATATCTTTATTAAAGAGATGTCCGCTTGAGTGTCTACTAGGAAAGAACAAAATTTTTGTGACTCGTTAAGTTGTAATTCAATGAAATCAGAGTAATTTAAATTTAAACAATAGATGCATATTGGTGAGGGATGTTCGCTTACTGGCTTAGTTCGTCCTCCCCCAGTGTTCGCTCCTGAGGTGCGCTGGCGTTTAAAGCGCGAACGTTTGCGTTTCGACCTCTGCCGTTTGAAGATCTTGAATTGTTGCTTCTATTGTTACTATTACTTATTTGTATTTGAATTGGAATTTGTATTTGAACGCGTATTATTACTGTTGTTATTCTGGTATCTATTTCCGTTATAATTCCTATATCTTTGATTATTATTGCCGTTATAGTTGCTGTTGTATGCAAATGAATTATTGTTTCTATAACCAGTATAGCCGCGGTTTGGGTAAAAACCTCGATAACTACCACGTGAATTTCTGAATGTACTGTTACCACGTGATCGAAAAGCTAGAATCTGACGTTCGGTTACTTTGTTGTTTTGTTCTACAATTAATTTTGCTACTACGTCTTTCGGATCAGTAAATGCTGTTGAGGCTAAAATGGTTTTTTACTAAATTTGATTTTGCATTTAGACGACACACGTTAACAGTTTGTTCGACTGCCATTTCATGAGCTTTCGCTTGAGTGATCCCTTCAATAATAGGAGACCGCCCAAGTGTGTCAGCTAAATCTTCAACTTTTTTGGCAAAATCTGTATAATTATTGTTATTAACGTGCAACGCTGCAATTTTTCCTGCTACAACTTTCGAGTTGTCTAGTTTGATCCTATTACGTAGAGCTGTTTTAATATCATTGACTGAAGTTACTTGTGTTGCTATAGCTTCACGGGCTTTACCCTCAAGTTTTGATTTTAAGAACGCTATAAAAGTATCAGTTAAATCTGCCGTAGCGAATTGTTCAAGTAATGCAATTTTGTCTATAAAAGAATCAAGTGCTAGAGGATCACCACTGTAGTTTTCTCTAATAGAATTAGCACATGTGTTAATGAAAATTCTCCTTTCCTCAGGTTAAGATCTGATTTTAAAGTAAAAGAAGTTGAAGTTAGTTTTGCACTATATGAATCGTATAGATTTGAATCTAAATTAGAAGTTGAATTTTTAATGGAAGAATCTACGAAGCCTGGGAAATCTGCTGACAACGATAATTTATTTTCCGGTTTGGTGACTTTATCGGTCGAAGATGAAGTTAAACTTTCGTAGCTTGAGGCTGATTTATCGGAATCGGATTCTGAATCTGAAGTTTTTTGCACTTGCTTACCACTTCTAAGGTTGTACATATGAAATTATCAGAATAGCACAGATAATTCAGTTCAAACTATAAAATTAATGAAGTACTTATTTGAATGTCTGAATTTTTATTTAAGCAGAAATATTGAGGAAAAAGAAAAAAAAATGTAAAATTGAACTGATTTACAGGTGAATAGTTGCTAAAGAAATATTTAACAATTTATTTGAAGAATTAATGAAAACTGCATTATACTTGTATAGAAAAATCTTTAAGAAGTAATTGAATTTAAACTTTGCACAAAAGTATATAGGTATTAGTTCAAAATTATTGTAACTTGTTCAAAAAAATCCATTTATATTCACAGACGCACCGCTTTGTAAAAAAAATTCGAATATTTTCACGGACACACCGCTTTATAAAAAAAGTTTCACTTGGCTTTTCACGGGACCACCGTTTATATCATTAAAAATTTTAATTGGTTTTTAACGGAACCACCGCATGTATCAAAAAAAATTTTAATTGGTTTTTAACGGAACCACCGCATATATCGAAAAAGTTAATTGGTTTTGAACAAACCACCGTTTATATAAAAAATTCAATTGGTTTTTCACAAACCACCGTTATGTCAAAAATCCAAAATTTATATGAAATGCGAAATTATTTTAATTGACATTCGAAGGCACCGAATTTAATAAAAAATTTTAATTTGTAAAATACATACATATATACGTTAATATACATTCATATATATGTTAAAAAATATTAAATACATATATATAAATATACTTATGACTGCTGCTGCGCCAGCCATTACGGCTGCCGCTGTCGTAAACGCTGCCGCTATCATCGCAAATGCTGCTGATGCCGGAGTTGATTCTGGCGGTCTTCGCCGGCGTTGCGGCTGCTGGTCTCGTTGTTAATGCTGGTGGTGGTGGTGGTTAAAAAAAATGGCGATGATATGCCGTTGGCTAGTGGCGTGGGTTTATATCCCGTTATGGCATATTATATTATACTATAATTTCCAATTTTTCTCCTCCAATTACTTCCGTTGTATTTAGCATAGTTTTTAGTTAATTTTATTATATTAAAGATTTTGTGTTACCTCTGTTAAATTTAGTCGCAGCATTAGTTTTGTTGTATTAAAGGTTTTCCCATACTTCAATTATACATCTTCACCACCACTGCCACTTCATACCACCATTCTCGCCCAAAATGTAAAAGAAATGAACGGGCTCCAGCCGTCACGGTCGCCATGTAAGGTTCCATTCCTGGAACCTCTGCCAAATTGATGATATGCGCTTTGCGCGTGCAACGCACTCCATATAAATCACCAAATTGCCACACACAGTAATCTTACTTTAGTTCTTTATTTATTAGGTTTTATTAAATTTAAGGAATGTTTTATAATTTGCCTACACTTAGTTTAGTTTGTAGGCTTAGCTTAATTATTTTAGTTTTTAATAATTTCACGACGCACACACCAAGTCCAAAATTTTAATTATCATCCTACCAGCCGATTTGCTCTGTGTTCAAGTTGTTCCAACCGTGTGTAGACAACGGGTGTTGCAGCAACTTGAACACAGGGTGACAATTTATTATTTATTAAGGCTCTGTTACATCCCTCATCGAATTGCCTGAGCAGTTGGTTGATGACCAGCGTCCACAGCAGAGGTGATAGCACCCCTCCCTGCGGCGTGCCCCTGTCCACTGATTTCTTGGCCTCGTACAATCCCCATTGTGATGTAATCTTTCTGCAATTAAACATGCAGCCGATCCATCTGATTAAGGCAGGATGTACTTTAATGTAATTAAGACCATCCATAATCGCCCATTTTTCAACATTATTGAAAGCCCCGGCAATGTCCAAGAAGACCCCTAGAGCATACTCCTTATATTCCAGGGATTTCTCTATGCTTATTACCACCCTATGCAATGCGGTGTCTACCGACTTGCCTTTGGTGTACGCATGCTATGTTGTGGAGAGCAGCTTTTCATCCATGTTGGACTTCATGTACTCATCTATCTGCCTCTCAAAGGTTTTGAGCAGAAATGATGTTAAGCTAATGGGTCTATAGTCTTTGGGATACACGTGACCGATCTCCCCGCCTTTGGTAGAAAAGCTACACGAGCAGTTCTCCAAGAGTGTGGTACACGATTCAGTCTTATGCACCCATCGAATATTATTTTAAGCCATTCCACGACCGCCCTACTTGAGACTTGTAGCTTGGGCGGGAATATACCATCTGGGCCCGGCGATTTAAACTTAGAAAACGTCTTCACTGCCCACTCGATCTTGGTATCGGTCACCAATCCCGGCACTACTAGCTCCGTGATAGAAGTGTGAGTGATGTCTGCTGGCTCTTCTAAACCGTATCCCGATGGGAACTGTGTATTGAGAAGCACCTCAAGGGATTCCTCACTATTACGTGACTATTCCCCGTTCTCTTTCTTTATTAGTTCCTGGACTATGTTTCCATTTGCTAAGACTTTTTTCAACCGAGCTGTTTCGCTGGAGCACTCTATGTCCGTACAGAAAGTTTTCCATGAGTTTCTCTTCTCCCTGGTAATTTCAAGCATGTAGATCCTCAGTAGATCCCTGTACTCATCCCGAAACGCTTCGCTTTCCGCGGTCTTTGCGAGCTTAAACATTTCTTTTACCTGTCTTCTTAGAAGACTCAGCTCATTGCTCCACCATGGCGGCTTTGCTTTTCCTCTGAATCTTCTTAGAAAGCAAGCTTTGTTATACGCAGTCAGAAGCGTCCTTGTTAGGAATTCATTCGACTCCTCCAGTTCCTCTACATTAGCAACCTCTTTGGGTTGTCCCAGTTTTGTTTCTACATGTTTCTGGAATTTAGTCCAGTTCGTTGACCTAGGGTTTCTAAAGGTTGATCCCTTCTCTACCCTCTTTAGGGGGATGCTGAAGCTGATATACGCATGGCCGGAGAAGGATGGTTTATCAAGAACCATCCAATCATAACTTGATATATCACGCTCGGAGCTCAATGTAATATCCAGAACATTGCTGGATTTTGGAGCAATGTATGTAGGGACATTTCCCCTGTTGGCTATCTGCAAATTGGTTTGCAGGATGTAACAAAATAGAGATTCGCCTCTGCCGTATCTGCTCCTCCCCACGCATTGTGGTGCGCATTTGCATCTGCGCCTATGACCAACCGCCCTTTGCGCCCTTCCTCCTGTACTAGCCTTTTGCACTCCATCGGTGGAACCTCCGCAGCATGAGCCATGTAGCAGGACGCCAGGATAAATGCCTGCTTATTCTTATGCTCAACGCCCACCGCTACGAGATCCTCAGTGGTGTAATTAGGCAGCATATATGAATACAGCTGTTTCCTTACCATTACTACAACTCGCACCCGTCCTTCCGTTTGCGCGTAGTAAACGCCAAACCCGCGCGCGCTAAGTCCAGAAACCTTTCCTCCCAATGAGAGCCCCGGCGGAACATAGCGCGAGCAACATTTTTACAGCTGAGATCAAGTATTAAATAACAGATTCCCCTTTCCCACTAAAATACCAGACGGGATGTACACGGTTCCGATAATGTATCATCAACATATTCGTGCGATTCAGTTTCGCTTTCTGTGCGAAATGTAGTGACGACTTCCACTGATTGAAATATTAGCTTGTCTGTATTTCTTTGAAACTATTTGCACCAAATAAAACAAATAAAATAGGCTATATCAAAGCAAATGCAACAGCATCAGCAATTTCCCCCATGATATATTTCCCTTCCCCACGTCTCAGCCTATCCTTTTGAGTATACTTTAGTTTTCCTATAGGGTGAGAAAGATTCCCGCTCCAATGATAAAAACCATTCTCCTATATAAACATTTACCATTTACCCTCACCGCTAAATTATTTAATCACATTTGGCTTCTACGCTTACGTTTCATAGTCAACCAAGTTTTGTTGTCTTCCTTTTTATCGAATACATAGTAATATTTCCTATTGGCAGCGGCAATTGTAAGCTACCTTTAACGAGTTTATTTAGTTCAATCTAAAACGCGTTGAAAGGCGTGAGTGGTAAGTTAAACCAAGTATTTAAGTGAAATTTGTTTCATTGGTTCCAATCTAAAATTTTATTACAACTAAAACCCATACAACTAATACAAGCCCCTTTTGAATTGCATAACACGACTCTACACACAAAAATTTGCTCTTTGTGCTAAAGTTTATTTCATAATTTTCTGTTTTATTATAAACAACAAGTAAGGAAGGCTAAGTTCGGGTGTAACCGAATATTTCATACTCATCTGAGAGCTTTGGAGACAAAATAAGGGAAAATTACCATGTAGGAAAATGAACCTAGGGTATCCCTGGAATGTGTTTGTATTACATGGGTATCAAATGGAAGGTATTAAAGAGTATTTTAAAAGGGAGTGGGCCACAGTTCTATAGGTGGATGCCATTTCGGGATGTCGCCATAAATGTGGACCAGGGGTGACTCCAGAATGCGTTTGTACGATATGGGTATCAAATGAAAGTTGTTAATGAGTATTTTAAAAATGAGTGATCCTTAGTTCTATAGATGGCCGCTTTCTACGACGCAGAGCTCACAGAGTATATTAATTTTGTTCGCATAACGGTAATCCGTAATGGCATAAACTAATCGAGAAAGATATGGGCTTCTATATATCAAAATGATCTGGGCGAAAAAAGAAATTCATTTAGCCATGTCCGTCCGTCCGTCCGTCCGTAAACACGATAACTTGAGTAAGTTTTGAGGTATCTTGATGAAATTTGGTATGTAGGTTCCTGGGCACTGATCTCAGACAGGTATTTAAAATGAACGAAATCGGACCACAACCAATTTTGGACAATGAGCGTGGCACCGCTCACTTTTAAAAGAAGGTAATTTCAAAGTTTTGCAAGCTGTAATTTGGCAGTCGTTGAACATATCATTATGAAATTTGGCAGGAACGTTACTCTAATTACTATATGTGTACTAAATTAAAATTAGCAAAATCAGATTACGAACACGCCCACTTTTAAAAAAAAAATTTTTTAAATTCAAATTTTAACAAAAAATTGATTATTATTACAGTATATAAGTAAATTAAGTCAACATTCAACTCCAGTAATGATATGGTGCAACAAAATACAAAAATAAAAGAAAATTTCAAAATGGGCGTGGCTCCGCCCTTATTCATTTAATTTGTCTAGAATACTTTTAATGCCATAAGTCGAACAAAAATTTACCAATCCTTGTGAAATTTGGTAGGGGCTTAGATTCTATGACAATAACTATTTTTTGTGAAAATGGGCGAAATCGGTTGAAGCCACGCCCAGTTTTTATGCACAGTCGACCGCCTGTCCTTCCGCTCGGCAATTAACACGATAACTTGAGCAAAAATCGATATATCTTTACTAAACTTAGTTCACGTACTTATCTGAACTCACTTTATCTTGGTATAAAAAATGACTGAAATCCGACTATGACCGCGCCCACTTTTTCGATATCGAAAATTACTAAAATTAAAAAGATGCCATACTTCTCTACCAAATACGAAAAAAGGGATGAAACATGGTAATTGGATTGGTTTATTGACGCAAAATATTGCTTTAGAAAAAACTTTGTAAAATGGGTGTGACACCTACCATATTAAGTAGAAGAAAATGAAAAAGTTCTGAAGGGCGAAATCAAAAGCCCTTGGAATCTTGGCAGGAACAGTATCGTGGTATTACATATATAAATAAATTAGCGGTACCCGACAGATGATGTTCTGGGTCACCCTGGTCCACATTTTGGTCGATATCTCGAAAACACCTTCACATATACTACTAAGGGATACACCCTTTAAAACCTTCATTCGTACCTTTAATTTGATACCCATATCGTACAAAACGTTATAGAGTCACCCCTGGTCCACCTTTATGGCGATATCTCGAAAAGGCGTCAACTTATAGAACTAAGGCCACTCCCTTTTAAATAATCATTAACACCTTTCATTTGATACCCATATCGTACAAACAAATTCTAGAGTCACCCCTGCTCCACCTTTTTATCGATATCCCAAAAAGGCGTCCACTTATAGATTTAAAACCCACTCCCTTTTAAAATACTCATTAACAACTTTCATTTGATACCCATATCGTACAAACACATTCTAGAGTCACCCCTGGTCCACCTTTATGGCGAGATCTCGAAAAGGCGTCCACCTATACAACTAAGGCCCACTCAATTTTAAAATTCTCATTGACACCTTTCATTTCGTACAAAAAATTCCAGAGTCACCTCTGGTCCACCTTTATGGCAATATTATACGACCGTAAATTAATTCCAATATGAAAATTACCAAAGTAATCCTCTCCTCATTTCAAATTTCTTAAACATTTAAATTTTAAATCTCAGCATTTTATATGGCCATGACTGTCGTTAGAGAACTATATAAACATCGAATTTCGCATCATATGGTTTCCGATAAAAACAAAAAATATATACATATATCGATAATGTTAATATGCCGGTACTTGGGCAGAAGTTTTCTTAAAAAGTTTTTTTGTAAGTGCAAAAGTTTAATTTGTGCAATCCATATACATATGGGGTATTCCATCCCACTTCTACTAATTTTGAACCCGACCCCTTTAGAATTGGCTGAAAGTTTTTCTTCTTTTTCTAGCTTACGAAAGACGTTTTTCAGAAGTTTTTAAAATTTTTTCATCTAACTCAAAAAAAGTTATGAATTTAAAAAGAACACCGTTGTTGTTTTCAAAATGCTATAACTTTTTCAAAAATTGACCGTTTGGGATCTTTTTTTTTTTTAATTGTTTTTTGAAGTTTTTTATGAGAAAAAAAAGGGCGAAATTCTAAAAATCTCGAAAAACTGAAAAATTACAAAAAAAAACTTTAAACATTTTTTTGAATTTTTTCCGAAAAGTGCAAATAAAAACAAATTAAAAAAAAAAAAAGATCCCCAACGGTCAATTTTTGGAAAAGTTATAGCATTTTGAAAACAAAAACGGTGTTTTTTTTTAAATTCATAACTTTTTTTGAGTTAGATGAAAAAATTTGAAAAAATTTTGAAAAACGTTTTTCGTAAGCTAAAAAAAGAAGAAAAACTTTCAGCCAATTCTAAAGGGGTCGGGTTCTAAATTGGTCGAAATGGGATGGAATACCCCATATATATCATATGTATATAGGATCAGCTTACCTCATCGTGGGATTATAAAGCAAAAAGAAAACAAACCCAGACTCGTGGTAAGAATTCGGGGTAAATTTTTTTATATTTATTTAATTTTACTAGTGTTTAATTAGTTAGCGAGTGCCCTTAGGAATTATTTTCATGAATTTCCTAAATTTTTCCTAGGTTCCTCAAACTAATTTTCCGAAAGTTATACCAATATTAAATCCCAATTGCAAGACGTACGAAGCGCTGGCTTATTGGCGGTACTGCCACGTGGCAGTTTCGAATTTCATTTGACCTCTGCCAAAGGGATCTGGGAAATTATTAAAGCAAAGGAAATCAAATACTGGATCTCAAGATAAGCCATAATCTTAAGATTTTAATATCTACTTAAAAGAACATTTTTATTAATTATGTGATTATACATAACTATTTCAATGCAAGATTTGACATATATATCTACTTAAGAATACATATATATATCTCAACTTGCAAATTAATGAGAAAGAAGCTGAGGCCTGTGAATTATTAGCACCTTAAAATAGCAAAAAAAAAAAAAAAGAAAAAAATTCAAAAGACGAATAAGTAGAAAAAAAATAGAAGCTGAAATATGAAATTAGCATAGTCATAATATTATGCATGAATTCGAAATTGGATTGTCATGTGTAAAATAGCTTAAAAATAAGAAATAATTTATTTCATCCTGATTACTTGGTCATGAGGTGAGACCACATGTTAACCACCTCCCTAATCTCACTCAACGCCTCAATGATTTTAATTCATAAATTTTAACTACAAAAACAAGAAAAGTTACAAACCAAAGAAATATTAATGAAAACATACATTCAATGAGAGAAATTTAAAACTTTATTCGTCTTGACAGTCGTGGGCGAGTTGGTGTAGGGTTCGAATTGCCAAATATGGCGCGCAGTTTACACCAAAGGTAACTGTTTTTGGTCGAAAATCTTCTATCGGCAGAGTTGGGTGTTTTCGAAAAACGATTCGGTGAAAATCTTTATCTTCTTCATGGATGAGTATATGGCGATACATTTTCTCAATATCGCCGTTAAAAACAAACTTATAAAGCCGCCATTCAAGTATGACGAGCACTAAGTCATTTTGTAGTATGGGCCTGTATGGAGAACATCGTTCAACGAATTGCCAGAATGTGACATTTTTGATGCGTTGAAGACGACTCGCACTTTTGTGGTTTTGCTGTCGGGTTTTATGCTGGCATGCTTAACCAACGAACCAATATCATTTCGTTACGATAATTAACGTTAATAAACGAAACAAAGTCATTTCGTTTCATTTATTAACGTTAAGAACGTCAAATTAACGAAATGATTTTTTTTCGTTTTCTGCCATATCGAAACGAAATCAAATCGTTTATGTTGATTATTAATTTCAAACTATGCTGGCAAAGCTGATTGAAGGCGGAGTCATTAAAGGTGAAAGCATTAGCCAAGCTGATTGCAACTTTTCTCATGAATTTTGACAGTACGAACATTTCTCAGAGTATTTTTGACATTACCACCAACGAGTTACACAAACAAATTACATGGAGTTTGTGTGTGTATACCCGCTCGCTGTTACCACCTTACGGCTTCACCATGGCTATAGCATTGCCAGCACAATTCGAACATAAAGCATCACGTTTTTGTTAACGTTTTTAACGTTAACGAAAGCTTTTCGATTCGGTTAAAAACGAGATACACTTATCTTGATAATTTCTTTATCGATAATATTTCGAAGTGTTTCAACGGAAACGGTGGAGATTTTTCGATAAACGGTTAGCTTAACGTTAAGGTGCATCCCTGGTTTTGTGACAGCATGATGGGGTAGATAAAATAATAGATATTTACCATCTCTAATTATTACTTGTTGGGAGGCGGGTTCTATGTGATCCATGGTTAAATATTCATTAAGGCCTTCAAAATATTTGTCTCTTAATTCGGGTTTTCTTCCGAGGGTTCGTTCGACGCTGATGTACTGCTGTTGTGCTGCGGTCGCGAATGACCGAGGGCCAGATTTTCTGGAAATTCCGTCTTGAACAGCAGTTTGACTTTGTAGCGTCCATCTTCTTCGCGAATTGTGGTCGCCCGGTAGAGTGCTTCACGGTTTTCGTCATCAGCTGATCGTTGTTGGGTTTGGTGAACTTCTTCCTCTTCCCAAAATTGTCTTTAAAGTTGTTTGATGAGGTCATCGGTGCGTTCCGTGACATGAGTGCTGAAGTTTGATACCTTTTCAGCTACACGGCCGCTTAATATCCATCCAAATATTGTGTTCTGAGCAAGTAATATTCCACTCACATTCCATAGGAGCCCTTCGGTGAGGATTTGCGGGGTGATATCGCTGCCGATTGCCACATCGATTTTCGATGGTATTGAATACTGTGGATCGGCTAACGGTAATCGGAACAGTTCTTCGAGATCGATGCTTGAAACTCTGACTGTGGGCAAGAATAAATTCTTTCTAGTTTCGGCAAAATTATTGCTTGTGCGTCTATCATTTGGGCTAAGTCTGGTGGACAGAATGTTATCTGGCAGACTTTGTTGGCATTTTTCACAACCGTTCCGCCCATTCCAGATATCTGGTGGAGAGACTCGTTTGCGGGTAGACCAATGAGCTTTTGTATACGGGATGATACAAAAGTTTTTTGTAAACCTTGGTCTATTAGGGCACGCATTTTATGAAATTCGCCAACATATTATACTGATACTACTGCTGTTGGTAATAGGGTGGGTCCTGAGACTGTCGGGAGGAGGTGACTCTTGTGGCGGCTTTCGGTGTTGAGGGTCGCTCGTCGTTCGTTCTCCTAGGGGTGCCGGCTTGGGCATTTAGAGCTCTGGGGTTTGGTTGTGATGGTTGGGATCTGGGCTGCAAATGCAGTAGCGAATGATGACGCTTTTGGCAATAAACGCACGTGAAACTACTTTTACATTCGTTTTTGGTGTGTGACGTTGATAAATAGTTTTCGCAGCAACTATTTTCTCTCACAAATTTGATTTAGTCTCATACCGATAAATTTCTAAACCTAACGCAAAATTTAACTGTGTGGTATTGGTTGCATAATCTACACGAAGCCGTTTTATTGAAGTCCGTGTGATATGCCTGGGTTCTATTATTATTAGATTGGGTCGAGTTTTGATTCACCATTCGTGGTGTAAAACTCGAAAATTGGGGTTTCGCCTTACCTGGTCTATAGGTACTTATTCTTTCTACTACCTCTTATCTGCTGGTGAGGAATTTATTCATGTCCTCCCAAAGGGGAGCTCCTTCCGGCATCTGAGGGATTGTTCCCATAGTGAAATGCTTTCACTTGGCAGCTTTCATGAGCAAGGATTGGGTCCCAGTCCGTTGTCGGGATTCCCTTGGTGTTAAGGGTTGACATGCAGTTGTTGATCGTTGTCTGCATCTTCTGTATTTGTTCTCCATTTTCCGCGAATATTGTGGGTAGGTTGAACAGCGTCTTCAGTTGATTGTCTACAAGTATCCTTTTGTTTTCATACCTAGCTCTGCGCGCTTCCCAGGCAAGCTCGAAATTATTTTCGCTCAGTGGGTATTGTTTTACAATAAGTCCAGCTTGTCCTTTTGTTTTCAGGCGTAGGTGGTATAATTTTTGAGCGGGTGATAATTTAGGGTGGTTTTTATAGACTGCCGTGAACATATCTGTGAAGGATGGCCAGTCTTCGTATCCACCATGGAAGACTTCGGTGTCATATGCTGGTACTTTCAAATAACAACCATTTGAGTTTGAATCATTTATTGGGTGGGCGGGTATTTGGTGTTGGTTGATGCTAGCAGTGTTGAAAGTTTGTAAGGCTTCCAGAATTTCAGATTTACATGTTTGGTAGGTTTCCATGCATTTAGAGAATTTTTGCTCAACCGAGCCACTAACATCTGTATAATTATTTGAGAAACTTACTTCTCGATGGGACTCTAGCACCTTTGCCCATATTTTATCAAGGTCTTCTAATTTGACGTTAAGCATACACTCTGATAAATCGGTAGCTTGAGCAGCAAACCTCTAATTGGTTACCGTCATATATAAATTCCTGCAGGCATTGGTCTGCAGTGGTCAATTTTTGGCGTTCGTTTGTTTTTGGCATTATAATTTAATGTAATTTATCAAGAAATGGGAGCTTTTGTTAAGCTGTGAAAATCGAAAAAAAATGTTGTCAAAAGGGCAAAAAACTATTTTTTTTTTGATACCGGCCTAATGTCCGCTTGGCTCTTTATACGGGCTTGTCTCAGCGCTTCTGAGTACAAGTAATGTGGGTATATATGTTGTAAGTGGGTGTGCACTGGGGTTTTTTTTTTTTTTTTTTTTGAGGCCCGCCTAATGTATGCTGCGTTTTTTGTTATATGTACTTGTCTCAGCGCTTCAAAGTACAAGTAATATGGGTATATATGTATGTATATATATACTAGCGGCCCGGTACGTGCTTCGCTACGTATACAGTGAAATATTAAATCAAACTCATTTATTACAAAAAAAAAGATATTTTATTATTTGCTAGCTATTTTAAAACTTAATCCAAAACATTTGGATAAGCAATATTTTTTGTTTTTCCATTTTGAGCATGATTAACAAACGGCTGGGGGTACCGACTCTGGAACTGGTAACATAAAGTTGGCCATGTGAAAAACATGATTCCTCCAAAGTAACACCACAAACGTTAAGTGTTTGCCCTTGGGCTTTGTTGATGAACATCGCAAATGATAAACACACAGGACATTGTAATCGTTTGAATTCAAATGGCATATCAGTTGGAATCATAGGGATACGCGGTATTAAACAAACTTATCCTTTTGATTTACCAGTTAAGATCGTAGCTTCAATCAAATTTGGCAATAAATTTTTCACTGCCAATCTGGTGCCATTACACAGTTTTGATGGATTAATATTTCGCAATAATATAATCAAAGAACCCACTTTCAGATTCAAACAATGCGGTGGCATACCAGCCGGTTCTAATGAATTTAAAAATTCAATTGGATAATTCATTGCCTCATCTTGATTCGTAGCACTGTCAATTGATTTATATGTCGTTACTACACCTGGGAGTTTTGCTTGAATTTGATATGAATGTTCTTCGGTGCTAAAATGGCGCGTTCTCTCAACCAATCATGATTTCTGTAATTCTGAAGAATGTTTGGAAAAACACATTCAATCAAATCATCTATCGATTTCGTAATTGTACAAACATTTTTCGGTACAGTGATCAATACGTTGGTTCTGTCGATTTGTATTTTGCCATCACCAATTTCTAACAATTGTTTCGAAGACTCATGGGCAGCTGGATCATTTTGTAGGTGAATACGCATATTGGTTTTCAGTGTCAATTTTTGTACATATCTCCAAAGAACTGATGACTTCAAACAGGCAGGCCCGTCGAGAGGGGGGACAGAGGGGGTCATTTACCCCGGGCTCTGGCTTTGGAGGAGCCCGGGAATCTCAAAATTCTATCCGAGCTTTTTGCCTACAGAAAATAAAAAAAAAAAACACACCTTTAATCACCTTTCGTAGATAGCAATCATTTTAAATTTCAGCAAATTTTATAAGTTGAGGCAGTTAAGCCTTTTGCAAATCATAGCCAAGGTTTGAAACAGGCACTAAACGAGTTACTTCGGCTAAATTTGACAGCGGAAACATATAGTGATGTTAATGGCGTTCTTCAATACATCAGCTAGTTTGGATGTATTTTGTTTTCCTCCATTTGGTTCAAAATTTTGACAGTTATTAATGAAAGATACATTATTCTGCAAGCCAGGGATATTACCATCGATACCGAAGTTATAAACTTAGAAACTTTGATCTCTGATTTAAATCTGATCAGACATCAATGGGAAAACATTTTAAGCGAATACAAAACAGTCGCCACTTTGGGAATCTAACCAAAGTTTCCCGACGTTCGAGAAAGGAATCGCAAAAGACATTTTTATGAATGTGAAGAGGAGGAGACGATCAACGACGATCACAAGGCTGATGTCACCTTTTTTGTGATAGTTGATTCGGTTATTGCAGGTATTACCGAACGATTTGCTGTCATGAAAAATTTGAAGAACACCTTTTCTTTTTTGTGGCAATTTGGATACCTGGATGAGGTTTCAATACGAGAAAATGCCGTACAATTTGTCAACAAATACAATTCAGACGTTTCAGAGAGTTTAGGAGATGAAATGATCCACCTGAAGCACATTTACTCAGCAAAGTTTATCGAAAATCTGTCACCATTTGAATTGTTGAATGTTATCTGTGCTCTAAATCCAGCTACAATTTTTCCTAACATTTGTGTTGCTCTACGTATTTTTTGCACCATACCTGTAGCTACTGTAACAGTAACTGCTGAACGTTCCTTCAGTGTTCTTGCAAGGATAAAGAACTTCCATCGATCTTGTTCAACTCAAGAACGCTTTACAGGACTTGGCATGCTCTGTATTGAAGCGCCAACAGCGAGACAGTTGGATTTTGATACTATCATGGATAATTTCGCAGTTGTTATGGCCAGGGAAGCCCACTTGTGTTAATTAAACTCTTTCAATATACCAAATTACTACCAAAAAATAATTTTATTGCAATTTAAAGAAATTTATTTCATACAATTAATGCAATATTTAAATAAAACTCTATAAATAATAAACTGTACTTATTTATTCATAAGTTTTCACACCTCTATTCACGAATTTTAAAAAATGTAATATTTTTCGCAATCAATATAATAATTTATTTTCTACAAAAATGAAGAATATGTATATTTCTATGTAAACATATTTACTCATATGTTGATCTGTATAAATGTGTAGATAAATTAAAGTTCGTAACTATATATTCATTGAATATAATATACATGTATTCATGTGTGCGCTTAAATATACATGTACTTATATACAAATGGATATAAATATGAAAAAGATGGTAATTTTAATTTTGAGAATTTGTTCATTTTAGTATGGGGCCCGTATTTTTTTGCCCCCGGGCCCGGATTTTCTCTCGGCAAACAGGCATTTATTTCATCAGAAGGAGTTGATCGATGAATGACAGGCAATGTTTGTCGAAAATCTCCTGACAGTAATATCAAAGCAACACAAAACAGCTGTTGATTACCACGTAAAGCTTGCATTGTTCGATTAAATGCTTCTAGTAATTTTTTATTCGCCACTGTACACTCATCCCATAAAATAATTGACGTAAATCGCAGAACGTTTGCCATAGCAGAACTTCTTGAAATATTGCAAGTTGGAGTTTAAATCACATGTACATTCAATAGCAATTTTAATGCAGAGTGTGCTGTCCGACCACCTTCTAATAATGTAGCAGCAATTCCCGAAGATGCAAGTGACAATGCAATTTTCTGTTCCGATCGAATAGTCGCTAAAATCAGTGATATAAGGAACGTTTTGCCTGTACCACCAGGTGCATCCAAGAAATATAATCCACCTGCATTGTTGGAAATGGCTTGCATGATTGTGTCATATATATGTTTTTGCTGAATATTCATTTTGGTTATATTCGATTGTACAAATAAACGCAAATCATTAGAATTTAATTCCTGCTGACATTGCAATTCACGATCAAAGAGATCATGCATCTCACAATTTGGTGCGATCATACCCAATTATACCAATGTTTTATTTGCAATCGTTAGACACATATCTTCAATTATTATCAAAGCTTCGTTGTACATTTCCAAAGTTATCAACAAATCAGGATTTCTTGCATTATGACGCATACGAATTAAAATATCTTCTGCAATATAATGTTTATATTTGTTCCATAATTCAAGTGGATTTGATGGCATACATGTTGATAATATAATGGGAAATAGCATTCGTATTTGTTGAGGATGAGCCGAAATAGATGCATCATGAAGTGTTGAATCGCAATGAGCATCATCCTCCAACAAATGCAAAAGTTGGCATGCTTCACGGTATGTTTGACACAAATGACCGTTCACTGTTCCCGATTCTTGAAATGATTTTGAGCCATTCACGTTAACTAATAACAATGTCAAATAAAAACACTCAACATTGTTTGGATGTACTGTATATATTCTCCCAATTGCATCTGTTTGGAAAATGCCAGGATGCCCATGAGCTGCAGTTCCTTGTTTACGTCTTTGAAATTTTTTCGTAGACATATTCCATGTGTAATACTGAGGCACTTCAGAATATAACAAAGTTATCACAAATGTATTGTTACGTAACTGCCTGGTGCGGGAGAGGAGGGTTGGTGGTTTGTCATGGTAATAGCCCGGCTGAGGCTCGTCGGCTTTGAGGCGCGGTTCTTGCCACTTCTCCTTTCCCAACAGTTACATAGCAAAATTTAGGTTCATGCCTTGGGAAAGAAATAAACAAAGGAAGAAAAAGAAATATAGTAAAGCGGGAGAAAACCTGTCCGAGTCAGGTGGAGCCGTCCCACCCCTCCTGTTCACATGAAGTGAACAGCCTTCGAACTCTACTATGGCTCCGCTTCCCGAGTAGAGTTCCTTTTTTCCTGACAAGCGTCCGTCACTAAGTCATCAGTCTATGTCCCTTACTCCCTCAACCGTCTCAACTCACCTTACATCTTGCCACAAGGCAACACCCACCCACACCAACAAAGGAAAAGACTTTAGCCTGACATATTATTTATGTTTCGCCTAGAAAAAAACTTCAGCCCATAAAATATTAATAAATCTGAAAATTTTCGCAAAAAAAGTACAATTTCTTTATTATTAACAATTCATCAAAATTCTTACGATGGTAAATAATTATATCTAAGGCAAAATCTGAAATAATTTACACTGTAATTATTACGACTATTGCAAGGAGCTAAGTTCAATTATCTCAAAAAAATTATTAAACAGACGACCTACATCTATAAAAGTTATTTCAAATTATTATATTTAAAAGTAAAAGGTAAAATTATGCGTACTGAATTAAGAATTTAAATCAAAATAATTTGTTAATTTATGTTTTCCAAAATCTGACCTAGCCTAATGTTCCTTTACCCAAACATATGCACAAACATCTACTTCACTTAAATATGTACATGCGTTTGTACACTTGACTAACAAAAATTAGATATATGTAAATGTGGTATGTATGTATATGTGTTTACCTTAGCGTGCGCTCACCTCGCTTTTGACACCAGAGTTTGGTACCAAAGACGGCGTATGAAGCTAAAAGTGGAGATTAAAGAAAAGGTACAACAATAATACATACAGGGTATTCCGCTAATAGGACATTGACCGAGTAACTAAAATCAAGGAACGTTTAAGTTCTTGATGTTTTTACTCTTCTTTACCTTTTTAGTTTTAATGTTTATATTCGGCCGCGCGGGTGTGATTATTTCAGTGAAGAAAAAAAAAAACAATAAAAGTAAAAAGTGAAAAGTGTTTAGTGCTGATGTGAACAAAAAAAAATCAGGTAAAAAAAATTTATTAATAAGATCATTAATCAAATAGTTTAATCAAACTCAAGTACATGAATTTGATTGAAACCAGTGTTCAAAAAGCGTAAAAAGTATTAAAGGTCAAAACCAAGAGTGAAAAGTGCAAGTTAATTTATATAAAAAAAAACCAACAAAAGTAGTGTTAACTTAATTAAGCGCCAAATTTTACTTTTCACTTTAAATTAATAACTGAAAAAAATTATTTTTTTACCCAATGATAAAGATATCTCAAAAAAATTAAAAAGCTCGACAGAAAAATAAAAAAATTTTCTTAAGTGAACTTAAGTGCTTTTGCACAAGTGTGACTGCAAATGAATATGCTTGTGCAAGTAGAAATAGCAATTGAAATAATAAGCAAATGACAAAAAAAACTAAAGAAACGAAATAAGAAAAATTCAAAGCAAATAATTTTTGCAAATTATATAAAAAAATGGTGAACTTACGACTACGCTTATTGCGTAAATTTCAAGCAAAATTCTTACTTATTGATCTAAACAAAATATGTGTAAATTACAACAAATTAAAAGTACATAAAATAAATCAAATAGGAATTTCATAAAAAAAATTGTGGTTTTTCCAGGTGCACCTTAATAGTTGATATCAGTGTGGTGGAAATGTGTAGCCGTGAGCATGAGCAAGCGACGAGAGCGTCTCTCCCGGTCGCTCAGTTAGTGGATGTTGCTAACGATCTCTTTCGTGGTGGATGTTTCTGGTGAGTTGTGTTGCGTGTATAACTTATTCTGTGTGGTGGATGTTTGACTACTGAGGTTTCTTGTGGCGTGTTGCCTACCAATGTTGCTAGATTGTGTGTGTTGCCAAAATTGTTTGCCAAAAATGTTGCCTTGTAGCGTGTGTGTGTGTACGGGTTCGTGGATAATGTGTGTAGTGTTAGTTTCGGTTTTTCTTTTACCTTGGTGTATGTGCGTGTGTATTGGTGACTACTCGTTGTATTCTCGTTCAGCCAAATATTGTTTTGTTTGTTGGTTATTTACTGTCCCAGAAGAAATACCTTTTTTTTTTTTGTTTTGTTGATCCTTGAGTGGACGCAAAAAAAGCACAGATGCAGCTCCTCCAATTCCCAACCCTTTAGTTCAGTTACTGTTGTTGTTGTGGGATTTCGTGCCAGGTTATGTGGATCCTTTCGATAATGTGAAACTGTGTTGTCGTGAATTTTTGTTGTTACTCTTTGTGGTAATTGTTGTAGTTGCCGTTAACTTTTATTTTTTTCTTCTTTGTACTTGTCGCGGCCCATGGCTGCCTCGGGTATCTGATTTCAACTGAAAACCAGTTCGTTCCTTCGGTGCGCTCGTTGCGCCAGCAGGGTGGCGGTAATCCTTTAGGGAGAATTCCCAGGCATTTAGATTATGCACTGAATTTTATCGACGCGAAACTTTTCACAAACCACGTACTTTAAAATAAAACTTTAAACTTTTTTTTGTACACAATCGAGTTTGAAACGCGCACTTTTAACTTAGCACTTTAACCTTTTAAACAATTTAACTTGGTGCAAGCAGCACAGACCGCGACTTTCGACTTTAATGCATAAACTATGAAGCGGACCCCCTTTTATAGGCAATTTTACCTTGAGGCATTTTCCTGGTCACCGTTCAGCAAAGCCTTCCAGCCACGGTCAAACTTAGTCGTGATCGGCGTCATAGCGGGTGCACCTATGCACGTATATGTATCCAACTAATCAACCACTAATACATGCGCGTATTTGGCGAAGTGTGTGTAAGCTAAAAACTAAAAAGGGGAACAATTTCTGTATGCCGTTGCATACCACCTGTTCATATACCCGGTTGTGTAAAAAAAAATAAAAATAAAAATGAACGTTAGGGTTGACTACAAAGGCTGTCGTTACAGGCTCGCATCCGCCGATGGTGCCCGCATCATGGAGCGTGTGCGTAAAAGAAATTCATAACGCAGCCTTGGGTTTGGTTTTGCATATTGTGGGCCCACGTGTGGCCTCGACCCACTCCCTAAGCCGGGCTTCTTTATCCTCTTCCTGCATTGTTTTTTTTTTGTTTTTTTTTTTTTTTTTTTTTGCAACACTCTTAACATTTAACACATTTTTAACTTACCACTGTCAATGGGCTAAAATCTATCACTGGGTTGTCGCTTACTACGCGAATACCACAGATCTTCTATAACTACAATGCTAATATCACAGTTTATTGTTCCTAAACCTATATCACAGATACTTGTAAAAAACAAAAGGTTATTTAGTCAATCAAATGCTCCTTTCCTGCTAAGATCTTGTCGGAATTCTTCCCTAAGCAGCTTGCCCCGACCCCGGAATCTAAGAGCGCTAGCACTTCCTTTCCACCGATCTCCGTTTTCGCGAAAAACCTGTTGTCTCCCTTAATCGTTACGATAGTTGCAACAATTTTCCGTCGTATGCGTTGAAACCTTTTATGTTTTTCCCTCATTTTCTGTATTTTTTTGAAATTCTTTCCATTACTCTTCCTAGCCTTAATCCCTTCGCAAAATATTCGTCTACGTGCCTCATCATATTTCATTTTTCGTACATGTAGACTTTCACCTACAGGCTCAGGTTTCTTTACAATTGCATCACTCAAATCCACCTCTCTATCTCTCTTTAAAATTGCCAAATTCTTATCTCCATCTAAACGTCCCCCGGGTGATTTGGAGTCTGGACAGAGTGCCCGGTCATCTCTGCCAGCGCCCGGTTTCCCGCTTCAGGCTTAAAGACACAAAACGACGAGTCCCCGCCACACGCAAAACATTTAATGAAGTGGAAGGACAATTTACACTTAGTGTCTTTCGCTGCTTCTGCCGGGTTCTTGCTGTAAAAGTCCACCGGCATTCCACAGGAAAAACGCAACATTAGGTGGAATGGGGAAGGACAAAACATCTGGTTTTGGATGGGGTTCACACTTTTATTAGGGACATTAGACGAAACACCTACACTTGGACGATTGGAAAGGGTTGGAACAGTGGGTTTTGGCGGGTCTCGCGTGACTGGAGCAACTGGTCGGTTCTTATCCTTGCTGAAGGCTTCCAGCACTACCTCTTCCTGGCACTCTGCCTATGGCTCCCCATTGACCCCTACCTCGCTCACTGGCCTTGCCCTTGATCTATTATCTTTCATTAACTTTTCAGCCCTCTTACATTCTAAGTTCAAATCGGCTAATGTGTCGTCTTTGTGGCAAAAGTGAGGTTCGCCAAATAGGATTTAAGATTACCCTTAATTATTTTCACCAACTCCTTCTCAGCTATCTTATTGCGGAGGCGAAACGTGAGATCGTGGACGTCAGCATAGAACTTCTCGAAACTTTCCTGAGGCAGCTGCTTCCTTTCCATAATCTCCCGGATTACCTCGTAATCTGATTCTGCCTATTTGAATTGGGCCAACATCTCCCTTTTTAAACCGAAGTAATCAAAACCCTCGTCGTCGGCATGGTCCTCCAGTATTTGCCAATACCACTTAAGAGCTGGCCCAGTCACTAGGCAATGAAAATCTGAGAAAATTTGTTCGAACGAAAGTTGATGTTGGACTCGCATACACTCTAAGCGGAAGACAAAGCTCTCCACCGTCATACCCTTCGCCGATCCATCAAATTTGAGATGCCATTTGTCTAGGTAAACTTTCTTCCTTGGCGCGTAGTTGTATGATCCTCCTTCTCTTTGGGAATGACTGTTGTTCGTGTTACGATGGCTTGTCGTACTTTCCCTTGTCTGCCCTGGTGTCGACGTCGCGGCTTGAGGGGGTGGTGCAGCTTGATTGTGCATCGAATTTTCCACGCCAGCAACGCGATTGCTCAATTTGGATACATCAGCTCTCATCTTACGCACCTCATTCATATGCGCTGTCATCTCTGCATTCTGTTGCATCATCACCTCCATCATCAGGCCCAGCTGCTCAATCCTATCCGCCAGCGGTGCTGTACTGCTCCTAGTCCCGCCCGCTGTAGTCCCTGATGATGGCTGTAGTGGTGGTGGTGGTGGTGCTCCTCCAACTCCCCCCTCTTCCGACTCAGGCATCCCTAAAATCCGTTCTAATTTACGCGAGAAATTTAGAGAAATATCGAAAGTATCTATCGAGATCCTATCCGTAATACTGAACTCCTGTCTTTGACCGAAAACCCTAGCCGTGCACTGGTTCAAGAGGTCTATAGGGACGAAATCAACTGGATGTTCAATGCCGGTATCAATTTGGGTGAACAAGGATCCTGCTACCTGGTTTTCTAGCTGCCTAGCGCAATTACGGGTAACTCGTCTATTATTATTTAAAATTCCCAGACCTGGCTTTGGAATCGCTCCCTGATTCCTGAAATTCTCCATAAAGTAAACGGCTAATAACAAAAGGGAATCCGCGACGCAGAAACCTGAAAATTCGTTGACAACCAAAACAAAATTTGGCAGGAACTTGCAAAAAAAAAAAAAAATTTGACAACAAAATACGCAAATTATAAGAATCCAAAAGACAAATAAAATTCAGCAAAAATAAATAAGATTATAATACCAAAGTAAAAGTATGAGAATCCAAACAAAAAATTTTAAAAGTTTAAAAATTCACAACTAAAGTAATAATTCTAAATAAATTTGCATATGTAATATATGTATGTACGTATGTAAATTAAAAGTATAGCGGAATCGAAAAATTCACAACAAAAAATTGAAATAATGATAAAATGTGCATATGGATAAACAACGCTAATAATAAAAAAAAATTTAAATCGTAAATAAAACATCTTCATCAGTTACCGAAACAATGTTTGATCAAATTCCAAAAAAAATAACAAAGTTTAAAAATTCCCCACTAAAATATACTAATATTAACTAAATGCGCTAATGTATAAATATGAATGTATGGAAATTATATAAAAAAAAAAATTTTTATAAAATGTTGAAAAAAAAACATAAATCCACAACAAAAATGCGCAAAAAATTGCAGAAATCCAAGGCCAAATAAACTTCAAAAAAAATAATAATAAAAACTATAGTAATGAATATATGTATGTAAATTAAAAATTATCAAAAAATTAAAAAATTCAAAACAACAAAATAATAAATATAACTAAAAGTGTATATGTATAAATATGTATGTATGTAACTAAAAAAATATATGTGCAAATCAAGAATAAAAGAATCGAACAATTCACCACAAAAAAAATAGTAATAATAGCTAAATATGCCTATGTATAAACGTATGCATATAATAATTCAAAAATTTCAAAAATAAAAATTAAACATAAAATATTTTGGTAAAAAAGAGCAAGGTTTTATTCAATTCTCAAATGCAATGGAGCAAATTCAATGTGTGTGTGTATGTTTGTATACACTTTCGTTATCTAACAAAATAATTAAATAGGTGTATGTGTGTGCAACCTATGCTAACTACAAACCTTCAAGAACCAATTTTTTATTCGTAAAGGAAAAGTTAAGTTTTACGATTCGTTTTTATATGTGTAATGATCAAAATTTTATATTCAAACTAAAATGCATAACCCTTGAAACTTTACGAGTTTGAGTTAAACTGCGACAAAAAGTATCTTTGTAATCAAATGTGTTTAACTGTTGGTGCCTGCTGGGTGTTGTCTCGCCTGAATGCCTCAGTGAGTTGAGTGTTGTTGGAGTGTCTTCTGTGCGAGGTCTAAGTCAACTAATCCCTGTCTTACGGGATGTGGCACTACAGCATCTTAAGTGCTGGCTCAAGAAGTGGCTGCTACAAATCTCCCTTACCCAAAAAAAAAAAACACAAAATCTACCCCCAATGCAAAAAAACAAAGGCTTCATATGTGTACCGTGCTGGACCATACGCATAGCAGCTTATGTTGCATCAACAAAGCAACAAAAACAAAATACATTATTCAAAGTGCTGGAAAAGATCTCGGATACCACTTTCACAAACGTTGGAGTTCTTGAAAGGAACCCCGAAATCGTAGCCAGTACTCCCCCCCAGTGTTGTCACTCAAGCACCTATCGCCCAATGCTGACACTAAGCGATGTTGCCTTCATGACCGAATAGATGGAAAAAAAGAAGAGAACGATTAATAGGATTAGATTAATAAGATAAGTTAGATAGATTGATAGGAAAGTCAGCTAAAAGGAAAAAAAAAAGTTATAAGTGAAAGTTATGGGAAATAAACTAAAAACTAGTGGGCTATTCGTTGGGCGCCATTGTTACGTAACTGCCTGGGTCGGGAGAGGAGGAGTGGCGGGTTGGCATGGTAATAGCCCGGCTGAAGCTCGTCGGCTTTGAGGCGCGGTTCTTGCCACTTCTCCTTTCCCAACAGTTACATAGCAAAATTTAGGTTCATGCCTGGGGAAAGAATTTAAACAAAGGAAGAAAAAGAAATATAGTAAAGCGGGAGAAAACCTGTCCGAGTCAGGTGGAGCCGTCCCACCCCTCCTGTTCACATGATGTGACCAGCCTTCGAACTCTACTATGGCTCCGCTTCCCGAGTAGAGTTCCCTTTTTCCTGACAAGCGTCCGTCACTAAGTCATCAGTCTATGTCCCTTACTCCCTCAACCGTCTCAACTCACCTTACATCTTGCCACAAGGCAACACCCACAGCAACAAAGGAAAAGACTTTAGCCTGCCATATTATTTATGTTTCGCCTAGAAAAAACTTCAACCCATAAAATATTAATAAATCTGGAAATTTTCGCAAAAAAAAGTACAATTTCTTTATTATTAACAATTCATCAAAATTCTTACGATGGTAAATAATTATATCTAAGGCAAAATCTCAAATAATTTACACTGTAATTATTACGACTATTGCAAGGAGCTAAGTTCAATTATCTCAAAAAAATTATTAAACAGACGACCTACATCTATAAAAGTTATTTCAAATTATTATATTTAAAAATAAAAGGTAAAATTATGCGTACTGAATTAAGAATTTAAATCAAAAAAATTTGTTAATTTATGTTTTCCAAAATCTGACCCAGCCTAAGGTTCCTTTACCCAAACATATGCACAAACATCTACTTCACTTAAATATGTACATACGTTTGTACACTTGACTAACAAAAATTAGATATACGTAAATGTGGTATGTATATCTGTTTACCTTAGCGTGCGCTCACCTCGGTTTTGTCACCAGAGTTTGGTACCAAAGACGGCGTATGAAGCTGAAAGTGGAGATTAAAGAAAAGGTACAACAAAAATACATACAGGGTATTCCGCTAATAGGACATTGACCGATTAACTAAAATCAAGGAAAGTTTAAGTTCTTGATGTTTTTACTCTTCTTTACCTTTTTAGTTTTAATGTTTATATTCGGCCGCGCGGGTGTGATTATTTCAGTGAAGAAAAAAAAAACAATAAAAGTAAAAAGTGAAAAGTGTTTAGTGCTGATGTGAACAAAAAAAAATCAGGTAAAAAAAATTGATTAATAAGATCATTAATCATATAGTTTAATCAAACTCAAGTACATGAATTAGATTGAAACCAGTGTTCAAAAAGCGTAAAAAGTATTCAAGGTCATAACCAAGAGTGAAAAGTGCAAGTTAATTTATATAAAAAAAAACCAACAAAAGTAGTGTTAACTTAATTAAGCGCCAAATTTTACTTTTCACTTTAAATTAATAACTGAAAAAAATTATTTTTTTACCCAATGATAAAGATATCTCAAAAAAATTAAAAAGCTCGACAGAAAAATAAAAAAATTTTCTTAAGTGAACTTAAGTGCTTTTGCACAAGTGTGACTGCAAATGAATATGCTTGTGCAAGTAGAAATAGCAATTGAAATAATAAGCAAATGACAAAAAAAACTAAAGAAACGAAATAAGAAAAATTCAAAGCAAATAATTTTTGCAAATTATATAAAAAAATGGTGAACTTACGACTACGCTTATTGCGTAAATTTCAAGCAAAATTCTTACTTATTGATCTAAACAAAATATGTGTAAATTACAACAAATTAAAAGTACATAAAATAAATCAAATAGGAATTTCATAAAAAAAATTGTGGTTTTTCCAGGTGCACCTTAATAGTTGATATCAGTGTGGTGGAAATGTGTAGCCGTGAGCATGAGCAAGCGACGAGAGCGTCTCTCCCGGTCGCTCAGTTAGTGGATGTTGCTAACGATCTCTTTCGTGGTGGATGTTTCTGGTGAGTTGTGTTGCGTGTATAACTTATTCTGTGTGGTGGATGTTTGACTACTGAGGTTTCTTGTGGCGTGTTGCCTACCAATGTTGCTAGATTGTGTGTGTTGCCAAAATTGTTTGCCAAAAATGTTGCCTTGTAGCGTGTGTGTGTGTACGGGTTCGTGGATAATGTGTGTAGTGTTAGTTTCGGTTTTTCTTTTACCTTGGTGTATGTGCGTGTGTATTGGTGACTACTCGTTGTATTCTCGTTCAGCCAAATATTGTTTTGTTTGTTGGTTATTTACTGTCCCAGAAGAAATACCTTTTTTTTTTTTGTTTTGTTGATCCTTGAGTGGACGCAAAAAAAGCACAGATGCAGCTCCTCCAATTCCCAACCCTTTAGTTCAGTTACTGTTGTTGTTGTGGGATTTCGTGCCAGGTTATGTGGATCCTTTCGATAATGTGAAACTGTGTTGTCGTGAATTTTTGTTGTTACTCTTTGTGGTAATTGTTGTAGTTGCCGTTAACTTTTATTTTTTTCTTCTTTGTACTTGTCGCGGCCCATGGCTGCCTCGGGTATCTGATTTCAACTGAAAACCAGTTCGTTCCTTCGGTGCGCTCGTTGCGCCAGCAGGGTGGCGGTAATCCTTTAGGGAGAATTCCCAGGCATTTAGATTATGCACTGAATTTTATCGACGCGAAACTTTTCACAAACCACGTACTTTAAAATAAAACTTTAAACTTTTTTTTGTACACAATCGAGTTTGAAACGCGCACTTTTAACTTAGCACTTTAACCTTTTAAACAATTTAACTTGGTGCAAGCAGCACAGACCGCGACTTTCGACTTTAATGCATAAACTATGAAGCGGACCCCCTTTTATAGGCACTTTTACCTTGAGGCATTTTCCTGGTCACCGTTCAGCAAAGCCTTCCAGCCACGGTCAAACTTAGTCGTGATCGGCGTCATAGCGGGTGCACCTATGCACGTATATGTATCCAACTAATCAACCACTAATACATGCGCGTATTTGGCGAAGTGTGTGTAAGCTAAAAACTAAAAAGGGGAACAATTTCTGTATGCCGTTGCATACCACCTGTTCATATACCCGGTTGTGTAAAAAAAAATAAAAATAAAAATGAACGTTAGGGTTGACTACAAAGGCTGTCGTTACAGGCTCGCATCCGCCGATGGTGCCCGCATCATGGAGCGTGTGCGTAAAAGAAATTCATAACGCAGCCTTGGGTTTGGTTTTGCATATTGTGGGCCCACGTGTGGCCTCGACCCACTCCCTAAGCCGGGCTTCTTTATCCTCTTCCTGCATTGTTTTTTTTTTGTTTTTTTTTTGCAACACTCTTAACATTTAACACATTTTTTACTTACCACTGTCAATGGGCTAAAATCTATCACTGGGTTGTCGCTTACTACGCTAATATCACAGAATCTTCTATAACTACAATGCTAATATCACAGTTTATTGTTCCTAAACCTATATCACAGATACTTGTAAAAAACAAAAGGTTATTTAGTCAATAAGGGTATACAAAAAAAACAAGGTTTGTATAATTACAAAAAAAAAAATTAAAAAAAAAAATAAAAGAAAATCAACAAACTAAATAAAAAAAATAAATAAACAATAAATTACAAAAAAAAAATCCAATAGTCAAGTCTACTAAATGATCAAGCATGCATCACTACATCGTAGGTCGTCTAAACAACCGTACCCAATATACGCAACGACGGAATCACAACACTTAACATCTAGGACAAGGACTACACATAACATGCAGCTGCGATGCGAACAAGTCCTTGGCGTGGTATATCCCTATTTTCTTGCCACTGACGTCACCGAGCTCGTACATCGCATTCCCTATCGCTTTCAATACAATACATTTCACCTGCTTCGGTGCCAGTTTCGCGTTGAAGTTATCCATTTTCGAGCTCTGCTTGAAGTTGCGCCGGTAAACAGTTTGACCAACTTTGAAAACCACATCCTTCGCCCGCGTATCGTAAACCTTTCGACTTCTCTCGTGTGCCAACTTCAATTCTACCATGATCTTGTTTCGGAGCATCTGCAGCCTATCTTCCCTTGGCACTACTTCGTAATCTGCATCTGTATGCCGTTGCCTACCACCTGTTCATATACCCGGTTGTGTAAAAAAAAATAAAAATAAAAATAAACGTTAGGGTTGACAACAAAGGCTGTCGTTAGAGTATCAGTTTCTCATAATTTGAAAAAAGCTGTTAACGTAGTTTCTGGTGGTTGTGCTGCTCTTTCCAACACATTTGCTACATTAAAATATACACGTTGGCCATTCTCAAGATGTACAGCCAAGTGAACAACCGCAGGATATCTTTCGTGCATTGGAAACGACATAATCCTCTGTAGTGATAAAATTCCCTATTTTAATACATAGCGACACACCTGGCAACGCCATTGCTGACAATGCAAGATGTGTCATTGTGAATGGTGCACTCTGTAAGAAAGAGTAAGAAATATGTTCAATCATATTGTAATAAGTAGTCAGCTATTGGAATACAATGTGAAAGACAGTAGGCAAAGTATATTGTGTAAAATGAAATATAAAAATGACGAATGGCAATAGTGCCATCGGCATTTTTATGTTTCACCGCCATCATTATAATTTGGACACAATCGTATGCAGACGCATTTTCAGTAGTCGGGAAAAGCTTTAAATAAAAATTATAATTTAAATTACAACAAAGTATTTATAGTGTTTAATTTGTATGCTTTTTAAAGTGTACCGTAGACGGCCGCCACGGTAGTGTATTTTTAACCCATATGCACACCATGGCAACAATATGAAGGCGGCGCACTCCAAGTTTTCAATTTCGGAAATAGCATGGCGCTGGGAGCACTTCCAGGTAACCGAGGATGAGTCTGGGTCGGCTAGAGAAGCCGAACACAATACTCCAGACAGCTTCATTGCTACTAATATAGCGTCCCTTTTGATACTGAGTAATTTCATCATTTGTATTATCATTAGCAACACCGAAAATTGCCATATCGCTCCCATTATTTACATACTTGCAAATATATTTAATGGATTTGTCAGAATTACAATATTCCACATTTATATGAGCATTGAATATTTTCGATAATAATGGACAATACGGAACCACCCAACGATTATCAACTTCAAATTCCTGGTAATGCTTTCTAATGGTTACCTTTTTGTTATGATTAGATGATCTACGTCGATACAACGGATATCCGTCATTGCGCGTTATTGTGTCTGAAGTAAATTGCCTTGGGTATCGTTTCGAACACTTTTTATCAATCACACATGGTGAATTCACATTTAGTTCACCGCACAGTCCATGGAACATGTTTTTAAGGACAACTTGAAATAACTCAGGATCAGAAGTGTGATCACGAATTTCAGCTGATATAAAGTTATCAATTTGATCAGGAGTTATTTTATGTACCAGCCAAATTAGTATATGTGCGTGCGGCTATCCCATTTTCTGCCATTCGATGGAGTACATATGACAACGCACCTCCCCAAATACATATAATTTCAAAATTAAATCCATAAGTGCTTTATATTTTTGCCGAAAAACACGCGCAGTAATGTCATGACGATCGGTTGTCGACTGTCCTGCAAATAAATTGTTTTTGTTGTCATCCCACTCCGGATTACATGTAAATGTAATGAACAGATCCGGTCGACCGTATTTTCGTACATAACACATTGCGTCTTGTGCATATTCGTTCATATTCCGTGGGCTACCAATATACGAAGATGGCAATATAGTTAAACGTCCGATGTCATTAATATTAGCATCATTCGCTATCGCATATTGCAAATGAATATATTGTTCATATCTTAATTCGGCTTGGTTGAAACGAATAAAATTAGGACGTTCTGTTTCTACTTTGGCATACATATCAACGATGTACTGATGATATATTTTACCACGTCTCAAGATATAATTTTGTTCTTGTGGACGAACCATCAATCGATACGAATAAAAATTCATGGCACTAACTTTTTTCTGTACATGTAGACCTGAAAATAAGTACAAAATATGACTTAAGAAATTTATACAAATGATGAAATGTCAACACACTGAAAATATTATTTACCTGTTCGTGGATCAATCATTGGTATATTGATATGGTAGCCATCTTCACCTTTCCAATGCAATATTGGGTATTGTAATGCGTCGTAACTACGACGAGGTTCCGAAACACGTTGCAATTGCTCACTTCTGCGATGAAGTATAATATCACGGGATTGAAACTGATCTCCAAGAATTACAATTGCAAACTCATCAATTGTCGGTGCATTGAACCGCCTTTCATGCTCTCCAAAAGGTGTTCTATCAGCCCTTATTACGATTTTGTGATTATCCGATGGCATTCGATAGAGAGCAATTTTGAACAATTGAACTAATGCGTTATGCTGATGGAAAAACCTTTGTAGCTCACAAATAATTTCTCGTCTTGTATTCAAAGCAATTGCACAACGTTGATCCAACTCACGATTTTCATCACCAATAAAATAGAATTGCAAAGCTTTATAATCAGTGTCGGGGTATGGCAATAACGAACAAGCTTGTTGATAAATTTGGCCCTGAATCTGCAACATGTATGCAATTTTAGGTATATGTTGCATAATAATTTTTAAAACTATAGAATACTTTTATGATTCAGATTGATTGGGATAATCCTGTTTAAGTATTTACCTTAAACGTCGAAATAAAATTATCTCTAATAATGTTAGTAGCACCAAAAGAAGTCATTTGAAATGCCGAATTGTGTTGTTGAATTGACTCAAAAATGCTTCGAATTTTCAGAAGTCCCAAAAATTTATGAATACAATGGTTGGGTGGAGTTTTTAATGCTAGCAATCTGACTTAGCCATCAGCACACCACCTGCCGGGCGTTTCACATGGAAATGTAGCCGCATCACAATGTGGACATATTGCGTCCATTATTCCAATATATCCGTACATTCTGCAATCAATCTGACTGTTGTAATTAAAAGCGACACGCATAATTTCAGGTACAACAGAACTATTTCGTGCATTATATTCACGCTGCGATGCATTAGCTTGTGCTCGTTCTTCTGGAGTCTGTGATCATCTTTGTAATGCCGCAGCATTTGCATGACGCGTTCGGCGACCTATATTTCCTCGTGTGGGTCGTGGCATTTTTCTTTCAATTAAAAAAGAATAAATTAAATTTGAAAACACATGCATTCGTGTAATTCACTTCAACAGTACAAAACTTACCGTTTTTTGCTCGGAAATTCGCTTTGCGCTATATTTCTTCTTTTCACAAATTCACACAAACTTCAATAATTATTAAACAAAAACTCTATTAGCATTTTTATGTAATAATTTGCACCGCGGTAATTTCGGACACTACTGAACGTATTGGGCTGCTTCGTTTATTCTGCTAACGAATGGTGTTGAGGTCAATGAAAACGCTCCAGCGATGTTTACACTCCAATGCCATTTATTCTCCTAATTTGAATTTTCTTAGTGCAAAGAGCCAAAGCTCTATATATCCATCTATACAAAATATTCATGTATTTCTCTATGCAAAAAAATGCACCGTATTATTGTTCGATGTCTTTTCAAAGCCTACTTTGTTTGTCGATCTGCCTGCTACATACATACATGTTGATATAAATATAATGCAAGTAAGTTTATAGGTGGGAATAATAAGTAAGCTAGTTAAGACGAAAGTACATACATTTTGAGAGCGAAAGAGCGTAGCTAAGTAGGTAACAAATCGTTAAGTAAATGATTAAACTATTATTGATGTACATATGTATGTAAAGATGAAAACGTATAATGTGAGCAGAATCTTATTGGAGTATTGGTGGGTGAAGATATTATGAAATGCAGCGGAGAGTGAGCAGCGGTAACTTCAGGGTATTCTAATTAGAATTAAGTCTTTCTTTCTGTTTGCGCCAACTGGACTAATTAGATGTACTAATGATACAAAAGTATTCTTTATTAAATAAATTAATATTATATCAAATATAATTGTTTAATTGGCGCCCAACGTGGAGTTGGGTAAATTATAAAATCAAGTACAAATTAAATACTGATTTAAATAAAGCAGCACCAAAACGAAGCAACTGAATCAGTTGCAAAATAAAGTCATATATTTCATCAATGCAACTCATATCGACCTTGAATGACATTCAAAGAGGAAGAAAATCGGAGGCAACTGAAGCAGCGGCGTTAAAGCAAAGAAAGGAGTTTATATGTAATATTGAGTGTAAGTGATATGCTCAGTGTAGTTGAACGTTGCCCACATTTATAATAAAATTTAATAAAAATATAAAACAGGGGCTATTTTTTCGATTAAATCAACCTTTTTCTTTCAACCACGATTGGCCTTTTCAATTCATTAGCTTTAAAAGATAATAAATAAATAGACATGAATTCCGACGAACTCCAAACGGTTCTTGCAGCAGCGATATCGTCTGCCTTAGATACGCAGAGACAAGATTTTGACAAAAAGTTAGAGGAAATTACAAAGAAGTTTACAACTACTGCTAATGTAAAATCTTTTGCAGAAGTGCTGATTGTAGGTCATGTGAAATGCGATGAAACCCTTGACCTCGTAAAATCCTTGACGGCAAACAAAAGAACTATGTCTCATGGAGGCAATCGGCTCACATGGCCTACAAACTGTACGAAAGGTACAATGGAAGCGCAAAGCATTACGAAGCGGTAGCAATAATCAGAAATAAAATAAGAGGCGCCGCAGATGGTGTTTTGGCTTCCTTCAATACCGTGTTGAATTTTAAGGCTATAATAGCGAGGCTAGATTTTACTTATGCCGATAAGAGACCGGTTTATTTAATAGAGCAAGGACTTAGTACTTTAAGGCAAGGCAATCTGACGGTATTGAAGTTCTATGATGAGGTCGAAAGAAAGCTCAACCTTCTTACTAATAAGGCTATAATGACTTACGAAAGTCATATAGCAAACTCTATAAACGAGAAGTACGGAATTGATGCGCTACGCGTTTTTATTTCCGGCCCAAAAAACCTGTTTGCGATATTTTATTTTCTACACGTCCAGACGACTTACCGTCTGCATTGGCACTTGCGCAGGAGGTAGAAGCAGATCATGAACGTTATGTTTTTGCAACAAATTTTTCACAGCGATTCGATGAAAATAGCAAAAGTCAAACTATGGAAAAAGTAGTAGCTGAAACCAGCAATAATCAATTAGCCAATTCAGGCGGCCAAAAAAACCCTCATTTCCAAAACAATAACAATCGGCAACAAAAACACAGTTTTATTTATAATGGTTGTCAGGAAAAATCTGAGCCGATGGATATAAATCCATCGATTTCCCGATTACGTCGCTCAACTAATTACGAGTCCCAAAATCCACCAAACGCTTTTCTTACAACAAAATAAAACCAATAACTTCCAAAGCTCCAGGCAGAGGCCACTTCATCTAAATAGTGCGTATCACGGTCAACAGTTTAAAAGACGCCCCGAGTCCGACAGAATTACTGGACCAAAAGTTCTGAGGATAAATCACATTTCACAGGATAAAACCGACAAAAATTCCTACGATAACATAGTGGAAAACGAAGTCGAAGATATTGAAGAAAAGATAAATTTTTTAGGGAAAGCACCCTACTCCCTTGGATTAGAAGATCAATAAGAACTGGGGGAAGGGTTATAAAAATGTTAATTGATACAGGAGCTTCAAAAAGCTATATTAATCCTTTTGACGAGCTGAAAGGTATCGTACCATTAGTTAAACCAATTTTAGTCCGATCAATACATGGAGAGACGAAAGTAAATAAGAAGTGCAAGATAAATCTATATCGTGTAAATTCCGACTTCGTTATATTACCTAATTTACTAACAATTGATGCCATAATTGGGCTTGACCTACTAAGGCAGGTTAACGCTGTAGTAGTGTTAAAAATGGCGAAATTAGCCATGACTTTGGAACTGAAAAGTTATTATTTATAAAATGCGAAACATTAATATTATTAAAATTCAACAAGATAATGCACATCTCGCTGTAAAAAAAGATTTTTTAAATATGATCGGGAAAAGAAGTAATGCTTTTGCCGATCCAAATACTACTCTACTTTATAATACGAATGTAGTTGCAACCATTCGCACGTATATTCTACGTCTATTCTAGGTTATATCCATACCAAATGGGGGCAGTAGATTTTGTGAATAAAGAGCTCTTACATAACGGAATTATTAGGCCTTCTCGGTCTCCTTACAATAACCCAATCTGGGTCGTGGATAAAAAGGGACTCGATGAGCTAGGCAACAAAAAGAAATGTATGGTAATAGATTTTAGAAAGCCAAATGAAATTACCATTGACGACAAATACCCCATACCACAGGGCATTTTTTAAGTAATACGAACGTGGCCAAATGGCCACGTAGTAGTCCGCCGTGGCCACGTAGTAATCATAATCTGGCCACAACTAAATTTCGAAAATGCGTGAACAACACCTAACTGAAATAATGTCAGAAATTTTCTGAACATACATGATTTCCCCAAAATGTCAAAAAATATATAACTTGCTAATTCTAATGAAGTTTTTGGTACTAATCGAAGAAATTTATCAACGAATGAATGATAGTTAGAGATGGGAAAGGGGTAAATACCCAAATGGTAAATACACGGTAAATTGGTTATACATGGTAAAAATGGGTAAAGTCCCAAATATTTACCCAAAATAAATACCCACGACGGCCACCGTGGTGTGATGGTAGCGTGCTCCGCCTACCACACCGGATGCCCTGGGTTCAAACCCCGGGCAAAGCAACATCAAACATTTTAGAAATAAGGTTTTTCAATTAGAAGAAAATTTCTCTAAGCGGGGTCGCCCCTCGGCAGTGTTTGGCAAGCGCTCCGGGTGTATTTCTGCCATGAAAAGCTCTCAGTGAAAACTCAGCTGCCTTGCAGATGCCGTTCGGAGTCGGCATAAAATCATGTAGGTCCCGTCCGGCCAATTTGTAGGGAAAATCAAGAGGAGCACGACGCAAATTGGAAGAGAAGCTCGGCCTTAGATCTCTTCGGAGGTTATCGCGCCTTACATTTATTTATTTATTTTTAAGGGTAAAAATAATCTTTTGGAAAATATGGGAAACCAACACACAAATTCATTCCAAAATGTATCCAATTTGTCCTATATTGGTGGGTAGTTATCCATTATGCTATCGGTTGAATTAGTTTTAATCTGTAATCCAGCGTTTTTCAAAAATATTTAGCCAATAATGCATGCCGTTGCAAATATTTAAGTTTACCCAGTAAACATTTTGAGTCGAAAAAGAGTCGGAAAAATATCTAAATTGAAGCCTTTACAGCCGGTATGTGCTCATTTGGGAGGCCGAAACCAAGGTATTTCCTTCTTGCAATGGTCGTCCTATATGAGCCTATTAACGTAAATCATTTGAGCCTAAAAAAGATGCTTATACAATAGGGCGGGTCGATTTAAAAATCGCTCATTGCTCTGTGAAAATCGTATTCTAGGGATCAAAATAAGGAACTTTGACGAAGGAACCATACCTCTAAAACGAATTCTGATGTCCCCCTTTGGGTCGAACTTTTGGGTAGGGGCAATTTTAATTCTACCTGCTGTGTCTTGTGGTGGCTTAAAAACAACAACACAAGTAATTTTACGATCTGCAATTGTGTCAGAGTGATACCTTCATTTTTTAAAATGGTTGAATAAAAAACCCACACAACTATGTTTACGACATGCAAATGCATCACAGTTATGCCTTGCTTTTAAAAGGGGGTTGTAAAAACGCTAATTTCTAATAATTTTTTAATTTCTTTTCTATTACTAAGTTAAATTCATTTTTTCATTTACATATGTTCTGACTAAATAAATTTCTAAAGAGAAAAATAAACTCCAAAAAGAAAAAAAAACATAGGCATTTCAAAGTGGGATTTTTCAAAATTTGCAAGTTCGACCCAAAGGGGGGGGCATCAGAATTCGTTTGAGAGGTATGGTTCCTTCGGCAAAGTTTCTTATTTTGATCCCTAGAATATGATTTTCACAGATCAATGGGCGATTTTTTTGCCTCCCCATAAATCGACCCGGCCTATTATACAATAAAAGAATAGGAAGGGTAAAAATAATTACAAATGTAATTCATTTTGTATTAAAATGGACAGTGATCGTAACAAAGTTTCAAAATTTGTTCCAAACTCGCTGTGACGAACATAAATAGTTGATAAATGATAATTTTTGCATGCAAGATTAGGAGCTTTTAGGCCGTTAAATAAAAGGCAAAAATTAAATTTTCTTTTACCCTCCTACGCGTTTCGACGCTTTTCTGATTCCTATATTGCCCACTTATTTTGGATTCGTTTCGGATTCTTAAATTATGAGCGCCGTTAGCCTGTTTGTTTGGGTAAATATGTGTCCCTTATAAATATTCTCTTACAGTTCTGGAGTTTAATATGGTTCAAAAGCTTCAAAAATGCTATCACCTTAGAGTCTTTTATGACTCCGATTTGATGAAATTATAAACAAACGAAAAATATTAGAATTAGTAAACTAGGCAGCTCCGGAAAAAAACTCTGAAATTTTTCTGCGACAATTTATTCTAAATAAATAATTAACTCAACTAATACTTATTTCATTTCTATCTTATCCTCATGTGAGTTTTATCACATTCTCCCCTATGTTTTCCGCTTCGGATATATGTCAAAAATTCTTCCTAAAAGCCCTGAAGTAGTGTCATTAAAAGGCTCAAAATTAGCAGTATATGACGCCAATAAGGCTCATATATGATATCGGAAGAAGGTCTGTATAAGACTTATGTTAGAGGCAAAATATAAGCATATAGCATTCGCTTCAGGTTCCTAAATGAGTTCATAACGAGTGCAAACGATCCAAAGTTTGGACTCCTTTCAGACTAATTGTTGACTCCGAGTGTTTGCTGGGTTGTTTGTTTAAAATAAAAACGAAAATTTTTTAATTTCAAATGGCGTATAAATTTAATTGCTGAATTGTAATTCCAAGCAGCCTCGATTCAAACGATTTTTAAATACGCAAAAAAAGATACAAAAAAGGAATATTCCAGGTATTTACCCATAAAAATGGTAAATATCCGGTAGAATCCCAACTCTAATGATAGTTCATCAAATATACTATCAATGAGGATTTATATGGAAAAGAACATAGGTACTCACGACTTCCGTGACATATATAAATTCTACAAATTCTGCACGTGCTCGAGGGTTTTTTGTCAGCATATAATAAACAAATTTTGGCCAAGTATGTAATAAGTTGGATATGAAAAATAACTATTCCTGGGATTACTTGTTTTATTGCAAATGTTTTGGTATGAGTGAGTCACAACCACGGTTGCCACAGCATGTTTTTTTTTTTGACCAAAAATGGCAATATTCAAAAGCTGACCGGTGTGGTCAGTCATGTCGAGGAGATATTTTTCTTTTGGCCACCTAGTGAAAAATCCTTAAAAAATGCCCTGCCATACCAAACGTTATGTCCATTTTATCAAACATGGGTCGGTCACAGTACTTTGCAACCCTTGATTTGAAATCAGGGTTCCATCAAATCGTTCTCGCAGAGCGTGACAGAGAAAAAACAGCCTTTTCCGTAAACAACGGAAAATACGAATTCTGTAGGCTACCATTCGGTCTAAAGAACGCGCCTAGCATATTCCAGAGAGCGATAGATGGCGTACTTAGGGAACAAATAGGTATAAGCTGTTATGTTTACGTGGATGACGTAATAACATTCTCACCCACGAAAGAACAGCATGTTAAAAACAAAGACTGGGTCTTAAAAATTTAATGTGATGCTAACATGAGGGTTTCCGTAGAAAAATCCAATTTCTTCAAAAGCGAAAGTGAGTAACTCGGGTTCGTAATGTCAAGGAATGACATTAAAATATGTTCAGACAAAGTCAGCGCTATGCTAACTTTCCCGGCTCCAGAAACACTGTACAGTCTCAGATCGTTTTTAGGATTAGCCAGCTATTACATGTGTTTCATGAAAGACTTCGCCAGTATAGCCAAGCCTCTAACTGACATTCTGAAGGGTGAAAACGGCAGAATCGGTGCTAACCAATCTAAAAGAGTGAAACTAGTTTTAAATCCAAAGCAACTCCAGGCATTTGATACTCTGAAACATATTTTTGTGTCAGAAAATGTGATGCTCGATTATCCTGATTTTAAAGAGCCATTTGATTTGACGACGGACGCTTCCAACCATGGCTTGGGTGCTGTTCTGTCTGAGGAAGGCAGATCCATAACCATGATATCTAGAACGTTAGGATATAATGAGTTTAACTTTGCAACAAACGAAAAAGAACTTCTGGCCATTGTGTGGGCCTTAAAGAGTCTTAGAAACTACCTGTATGGTGTACGACAATTAAATATTTTTACTGATCACCAGCCTCTAACGTTTGCAGTTTCGGATAGAAATTCGAATGCAAAGCTCAAGCGTTGGAAAGCGTTCATCGACGAACACAACGCAAAATTATATTATAAACCCGGTAAAGAAAACTACGTTGCCGATGCTCTCTCGCGTCAGAAACTGAACATAATAGAGGAATTCTAATTCAAACTCAGCAACGATTCATAGCGAGCAATCATTAAGTTATACCATAGCGGCAGTTGAAAAGCCAGTAAATTGTTTTAAAAATCAAATAATTATTGAAGAAGCGGAACTACCATCCAAACGAACATTTATTATTTTTGGAAACAGAACCAGGCATATTATTCAGTTTCCAGATAAAAACACGCTTTTAAGAGGATCTTGTGAACACCAACGTGGTAAATGCCATCCACTGTAGTCTACCTATTTTAGCACATATTCAGCATGATATAAACAAAATATTTCCGAATACGAAATTTAAATACACAAAAATGTTTGTAACAGATATCTTTGACCCAAACGACCAGCTTGAGGTTATAGTTATGGAATATAATCGCGCACACTGCGGTGCGCAAGAAAATGTCAAACGAATTTTAAAGGATTATTTTTTTTTTTCAAAACTGGAGAAAAAAGCAAAAGAAGCAGTCGGAAACTGCAAAATATGTTCAAGGGCAAAGTATAAAAGGCATCACCAAAAACATAAAATATCCCAAACACCAATCCCGTCATATGTGGATAAATCCTTCATATTGTTACGAATATTAGCAACACTAAGGGGTACTGTCATCTCTAAGCCAATGCTAAACAGTGATGCGCATAATCAATAATTCACTCATTATGTCTACACATATGTACGTACCGGCAGCGGAGAAGCAACGCACAAACACATGCAGATATCTTATCTGAGATTTGCAATTATAATTGTGGAAGTGTCGCTCACAAACACACGCGTATGAGCTGTGAGAGAAGCTATAAAAATTGTGCATCTGTAGTTATAGCTGAGAAACGTATAGCAGATAACCAACTAGTAGATTCTAGAACAGAACCGCCTAGAAATGTCAATGAGTAAACCAAACAGTATAAAAGGCGACAGTAGAGGCGCAAGAGGCAGTTTTGATTAAGCACGCTATCTGTCGAGCAATAGAAGTGTTATTTTGAAAGTACTTGAATAAAGGCCATTTTGCATTATTAAATATTGGAGTTATTTTTTCAACAGTTTAGTGATTCGCACTTAGCAGAAGGTTGCAAAAAAGAGGATTTGCAGTAAATTCGTTACAATATTGATATTTTCTGTAGAGACTCGAAATATTTTTTAACTTGTTTGGACAAGTTTTCAAAATTCGCAATTTTTCAAACGATACCATCTAGGACAATCGAGGATATAAAGCCTCAACTTTTACAACTTATGAATGTTTTTCCTAAGGCCAGAGTTATTTACTGCGATAATGAGAAATCATTGAACTCAAATACCGTCAGATATCTTCTTGCCAACAGTTTCGGTATCCAAATCGTAAATGCTCCACCTCTTCACAGCACCTCTAACGGCCAAGTGGAAAGGTTTCACAGTACACTGGCAGAGATAGCTAGGTGCCTGAAGCTAGAGAGGAGCATTGACGACACAAAGGATTTGATATTGCTTCCAACTATAGAATATAATAAAACCATACATTCTGTAACAAACAAAAGTCCAGTCGACGTATTTCGACCCACTACAGAAAATATAAATAACGAAATATCGGCCTATATAAGACAGGCGCAGCAAACCGAATTAGAAACTCATAACAAAAACCGAATAGTACGTACATTTAGCGTAGGTGATAAGGTTATGGTAAAGCGAAACACTAAGCCAGGAAATAAATTAACCCCCCTCTACGAAGAACAGATTGTGGAGAAAGATTTAGGAACCACAGTTCTTATTAAAGGGAGGGAGGTCCATAAGGACAATTTGAAATATACCTCCTTTTTGGTGAAGTTTTCATATAATTTTAAGCTTAACGTTCAGACACGCTACTTGCATAAAATCGAAGGACTATTTTCAATTCAAGTTATTATATTGTAACTTTAATCAGTTCAAACTAGCATCTCACAAGTAGTCAAAAAGTTTTAAGTTTAAAGAAAAATGTTTCACATTTAATTTATAGATCGGCTAAAACATAGCTTATCAAATCAACCAGTACTTGGTATTAGAAAAGAAGTTTTTAATAGGCACATCCACATACTTTGATTGCGCCCGAAATTCTTTTACATTTCGCTACAAGTAAGCAATGAGCCCGCAACAATTCATTTTCGATACTTTAATATTGGCAAACTAGAAACCATTGTGTCTAGTCAACAGGCTTATACGTTTTTGAATTTGTAACTTGACAAAGGCATTGCATGTAACTTTATTCCGCTTTAAGAACGTACTTACGTACATTAAATATAAATGATCCAGAACGCTCCTCACTAAGAGGGAGAGGAGTTAAGCCAATAAACTATGATGGTCACCCACGTAACATATTTTGTCTCTGGTCATTATTCCATCATTGTAAATAAGTAATATTGTTAACGGCTTCGCAAACACTTGCAATGCAAGAGTACGTTGAATGCCGGGAGAGCTGTGTCTATTGCTGGCAGCGGAGACTGAACACCCGTTGGCCTTGTTGGTAGTCGTTCTAATTGGAAATGAAGTAAAAGAGCAGAATCTCATTGGAGTATTGGCGTGAGCAGAATCTTATTGGAGTATTGGTGGTTGAACATATTACGAAATGCAGCGGAGAGTGAGCAGCGGAATGTGAGCAGCGGTAGCTTCAGGGTGCTCTAATTAAAATTAACTATTTCTTTCTGTTTGCGGTAACTGGACTAATTAGATGTACTAATGATACAAAAGTATTCTTTATTAAATAAATTAATAGTATATCAAATATAATTGTTTAATTTGTCTTATATGTATATATGGTTAAATTGGGCAGCGGTGAATTTCACGCTGAAAAAATATGTAGTTCGGAGAATATTACCGAAATAAGTGGGTATGTACATATTGTAACGATTTTATTGCAATTCTCCTTATTTACAATTTTCTGCTAACGGTCGTATCGCTAAACTGTTGAATAAATAACTCCAATATTGAATAATGGAAAAACGGCTTTTATTAAAGTACTTCACAATAACACTTATACTTTGCAACGAATAGCTTGCTTAGTAACCAAACTGATTGATAGCTTAAATGTGTGTCGATTCTCTTTTCACGGGTTTTTTCCAAGATTTGGCGCATTGTGAAAATCTGGTCGATGGTAGATTTACCAGGTCTGAAGCCGCACTAATAAGGTCTAATCAGCCGGTTCACGGTGGGCTTCAATCTTTCGCACAATACACTTGAAAGGACCTTATATGCGATACTAAGGCTGATTCCACGATAGTTGGTGCATTTTGCAGAATCCCCCTTCTTGTGGACTGGACAAAGAACACTTAGATTCCAACCGTCAGGCATGCACTCGTCCGCCCATATTTTGCTAAGAAGCTGCTGCATGCGCCTTACCAACTCCTCGCCGCAGTACTTAAATAGCTCCGCAGGCAATCCATCAGCGCCTACGGTCTTATTGTTTTTCAATCTGGTTATTGCTATTCTAACTTCGTCATAATCGGGCGGGGGGACATATGTTCCATCATCATCGATTGCGGGATCGGGTTCTTCATCTCTGCGCGGTGAATTGCTGCCTCCATTTAGGAGAGCAGAGAAGTATTCCCTCCATAATCTAAGCACTCCCTGGACATCAGTTACAAGGTCGCCGTTTTCATTCCTACAGGAGTTTGCCCCGGTCTTAAAACCTTCCGTCTGTCGCCGTATTTTTTGCTAGAATTTTTGGGCGTTATTCCTGGTGGCTAGCAGCTCAAGCTCCTCGCACTCACGCCTTTCTGCTTCTGCTTTTTTCTTCCTGAAAAGGCGTCTCGCTTCCCTTTTCAACTCACGATAGCGTTCACACACTCCTCTTGTCGCGCTCGCTTTTAACGTAGCCCTGTACGTAGCGTCTTTTCTTTCGGTTGCAACGCGGCATTCTTCATCGTACCAGTTTTTTTTTCGTGGCCGCCGGTAACCAATTTTTTCCTCGGCGGCAGTACGAAGTACTTTAGAGATATGCTCCAACTGCTCCTGTATTCCTTCAGGATGAGTTGTGCTCTCAGAGAGCAGGTGTGACAGTCGAGTTGCGAAATCATTGGCAGTCTGTTGTGATTGAAGCTTTTCGACGTCTAGATTTCCTTGTGTTTTTTGTTCCTTGGTTTTAGCCGCGTTGAGGCAAGTGCGTATTTTGGCTGCAACGATGTTAGGTCCTCGGATCGTGCGCACATCTAAAACACTGGAGGCATGCCGTCCGTCTATCACAACGTGATCGATCTGATTGCGAGTCTTTTGATCAGGAGACAGCCATGTAGCTTGATGTATCTTTTTATGCATGAACCTCGTGCTGGATATGACCATGTTTCGAGCACCGGCAAAGTTAGTCAGCCTCAGTCCGTTAGGAGAAGTTTCATTGTGTAGGCTGAACTTTCCGACTGTAGGGCCAAAAACACCTTCTTTGCCCACCTTGGCGTTAAAGTCGCCAAGCACGACTTTTAAATCATGACGGGGGCAGCGCTCGTATGTGCGTTCTAATTGTTCATAAAAAGTGTCTTCCACCTCATCGTCTTTCTCCTCTGTCGGCGCATGGGCGCAGATGAATGATATATTAAAAAAATGTTGCCTTTATTCGGATAGCGGCGAGACGCTCCTTCACAGGCGTGAACGCCAGCACTTGGCGGCAAATTCTCTCTCCCACCACGAATCCGACGCCGAAACCGCGCTTATTCGTATGGCCACTCCAATAGATGTCACAATTTTTGATCTTCTTTCTTCCTTGCTTCGTCCAACGCATTTTTTGGATGGCGGTGATGTCAGATTTTGCTTTGAAGAGGACATCAACCAGCCGGGCATCTGCACCAATCCCATTCAGGGAGCGGGCGTTCCAGGTGCATGCCCCCAATTCATTGTCCTTCAAACGTTTGCCATGGTCGTCATCAATAGAGAGTGAGGCTTGTTGTTATATTTCAGTGGAGTATGGTTTTACGTGGCGGGTCCCAAGCCAAGCGCACAACCCGCTCAGCGGGGGTGTAAATATTACTTGCACGTTTATATAGCGAGCCGCTTGCTCCAAGACAGACGCCCGCTTGCAGCCGCACCTAGAGGTGTACAGACGCTGCCGATGAGATCTCCCCCGGCTAGCCCTTAAACCGATTATGTCAGAGTGGCCTAGCCAGGTTGTCGCCTTCTCACATTAGCTCACCGCTGAACGGATGCTTAGCGGCTACCCAGAGGATACTTGGCCGCAAGCGACCGGCAGTAGTGAGCTGCTTGGACCGCATGCAAAATAATCGCTCTGGCTATTCCCAGGTGAATGGCGGTCAGAAGCTTTCCCCACTTTCGTGGACTTCTAGTCACCCCTGGTCCAACTTTATGGCGATATCTCGAAAAGTCGACCACATATAGAACTAAGGTCCACTCCCTTTTAAAAAGACTCATTAACACCTTTCATTTGATACCCATATCGTACAAACAAATTCTAGAGTCACCCCTGGTCCACCTATATGGCGATATCTCGAAAAGGCGACCACCTATACAGCTACACCCACTCCCTTTTAAAACCCTCATTAATACCTTTAATTTGATACCGATATCGTACAAACACATTCTAGAGTCACCCCTGGTCCACCTTTATGGCGATATCTCGAAAAGGTGTCTACCTATATAATTAAGCGCCACGCCCTTTTGAAATACTCATTAGCACCTTTCGTTTGATACCCATATTGTACAAACGCATTCTAGAGTCACCCGGGTCCACCTTTATGGCGATATCTCGAAAAGGCGTCCACCTATAGATATAAGCCCCACTGCTTTTTAAAATGCTCATTAACCCCTTTCATTTGATACCCATATCGTACAAACAAATTCTAGGGTCACCCCTGGTCCACCTTTATGGCGATATCTCGAAACGGCGTCCACCTATGGAACTAAGGATCACTTCCTTTTAAAATACTCATTAACACCTTTTATTTGATAGCCATATCGTACAAACAAATTCTAGAGTCACCCCCGATCCACCTTTATGCCGATATCTCGAAAAGGCGACCACCTATACAACTACCAACACTCCCTTTTAAAACCCTCATTAATACCTTTAATTTGATACCCATATCGTACAAACACATTCTAGATTCACCCATGGTCCACCTTTATGGCAATATCTCGAAAAGGCGTCCACCTATAGAACTAAGGCCCACTCCTTTTAAAATACTCATTAACACCTTTCGTTTGATAGCCATATTGTACAAACGCATTCTAGAGTCACCCCTGGTCCACCTTTATGCCGATATCCCCAAAAGGCGACCATCTATACACCTACAACCACTCCCCTTTAAAACCCTCATTAATACCTTTAATTTGATACCCATATCGTACAAACACGTTCTAGAGTCACCCCTGGTCCACCTTTATGGCGATATCTCGAAAAGGCGTCCACCTATAGAACTAAGCCCCACGCCCTTTTAAAATACTCATAACACCTTTCATTTGATACCCATATTGTACAAACGCATTCTAGAGACACCCCTGGTCCACCTTTATGCCGATATCTCGAAAAGTCGACAACCTATACAACTACCACAACTCCTTTTTAAAACCCTCATTTATATCTTTAATTTGATACCCATATCGTACAAACACATTCTAGAGTCACCCCTGGTCCACCTTTATGGCGATATCTCGAAACGGCGTCCACCTATGGAACTAAGGATCACTCCCTTTTAAAATACTCATTAACACCTTTTATTTGATAGCCATATCGTACAAACAAATTCTAGAGTCACCCCCGATCCACCTTTATGCCGATATCTCGAAAAGGCGACCACCTATACAACTACCACCACTCCCTTTTAAAACCCCCATTTATACCTTTAATTTGATACCCATATCGTACAAACACATTCTAGAGTCACCCCTGGTCCACCTTTATGGCGATATCTCGAAAAGGCGTCCACCTATAAAACTAAGACCCACGCCCTTTTAAAATACTCATTAACACCTTTCGTTTGATACCCATATTGTACATACGCATTCTAGAGTCACCCCTGGTCCACCTTTATGCCGATATCCCGAAAAGGCGACCACCTATACAGCTACCACCACTCTCTTTTAAAACCCTCATTAATACCTTTAATTTGATACCCATACTGTACAAACACATTCTAGAGTCACCCCTGGTCCACCTTTATGGGGATAACTCGAAAAGGCGTTAACCTATAGAACTAAGCCCCGCGCCCTTTTAAAATACTCATTAACACCTTTCGTTTGATACCCATATTGTACAAACACATTCTAGAGTCACCCCTTTATGGCGATATCTCTAAAAGGCGTCCACCTATAGAACTAAGACCCACGCCCTTTTAAAATACTCATTAACACCTTTCGTTTGATACCCATATTGTACAAACGCATTCTAGAGTCACCCCTGGTCCACCTTTATGCCGATATCCCGAAAAGGCGACCACCTATACAGCTACCACCACTCTCTTTTAAAACCCTCATTAGTACCTTTAATTTGATACCCATACTGTACAAACACATTCTAGAGTCACCCCTGGTCCACCTTTATGGCGATATCTCGAAAAGGCGTCCACCTATAGAACTAAGCCCCACACCCTTTTAAAATACTCATTAATACCTTTCGTTTGATACCCGTATTGTACAAACGCATTCTAGAGTCACCCCTGGTCCACCTTTATGCCGATATCTCGAAAAGGCGACCACCTATACAACTACCACCACTCCCTTTTAAAACCCTCATTTATACCTTTAATTTGATACCCATATCGTACAAACACATTCTAGAGTGACCCCTGGTCCACCTTTATGGGGATAACTCGAAAAGGCGTTAACCTATAGAACTAATCCCCGCGCCCTTTTAAAATACTCATTAACACCTTTCGTTTGATACCCATATTGTACAAACACATTCTAGAGTCACCCCTTTATGGCGATATCTCGAAAAGGCGTCCACATATAGAACTAAGGCCCACTCCCTTTAAAATACTCATTAACACCTTTCGTTTGATAGCCATATTGTACAAACGCATTCTAGAGTCACCCCTGGTCCACCTTTATGCCGATATCCCGAAAAGGCGACCACCTATACAGCTACCACCACTCCCTTTTAAAACCCTCATTAGTACCTTTAATTTGATACCCATACCGTACAAACACATTCTAGAGTCACCCCTGGTCCACCTTTATGGCGATATCTCGAAAAGGCGTCCACCTATAGAACTAAGACCCACGCCCTTTTAAAATACTCATTAACGCCTTTCGTTTGATACCCATATTGTACAAACGCATTCTAGAGTCACCCCTGGTCCACCTTTATGCCGATATCTCGAAAAGGCGACCACCTATACAACTACCACCACTCCCTTTTAAAACCCTCATTTATACCTTTAATTTGATACCCATATCGTACAAACACATTCTAGAGTCACCCCTGGTCCACCTTTATGGCGATATCTCGAAAAGGCGTCCACCTATAGAACTAAGACCCACGCCCTTTTAAAATACTCATTAACACCTTTCGTTTGATACCCATATTGTACAAACGCATTCTAGAGTCACCCCTGGTCCACCTTTATGCCGATATCTCGAAAAGGCGACCACCTATACAACTACCACCACTCCCTTTTAAAACCCTCATTTATACCTTTAATTTGATACCCATATCGTACAAACACATTCTAGAGTCACCCCTGGTCCACCTTTATGGCGATATCTCGAAAAGGCGTCCACCTATAGAACTAAGACCCACGCCCTTTTAAAATACTCATTAACGCCTTTCGTTTGATACCCATATTGTACAAACGCATTCTAGAGTCACCCCTGGTCCACCTTTATGCGATATCTCGAAAAGGCGACCACCTATACAACTACCACCACTCCCTTTTAAAACCCTCATTAATACTTTTAATTTGATACCCATATCGTACAAACACATTCTAGAGTCACCCCTGGTCCACCTTTATGGCGATATCTCGAAAAGGCGTCCACCTATAGAACTAAGACCCACGCCCTTTTAAAATACTCATTAACACCTTTCGTTTGATACCCATATTGTACAAACGCATTCTACAGTCACCCCTGGTCCACCTTTATGCTGATATCTCGAAAAGGCGACCACCTATACAGCTACCACCAATCCCTTTTAAAACCCTCATTAATACCCTTCATTTGATACCCATATCGTACAAACGCATTCTAGATTCACCCCTGGTCCACCTTTATGGCGGTATCTCGAAAAGGCGTCCACCTATAGAACTAAGGCCAACTCCCTTTTAAAATGTTCATTAACCCTTTCATTTGATACCCATATCGTACAAACAAATTCTAGGGTCACCCCTGGTCCACCTTTACGGCGATATCTCGAAACGGCGTCCACCTATGGAACTAAGGATCACTCCCTTTTAAAATACTCATTAACACACCATATCGTACAAACAAATTCTAGAGTCACCCCCGATCCACCTTTATGCCGATATCTCGAAAAGGCGACCACCTATACAACTACCAACACTCCCTTTTGAAACCCTCATTAATACCTTTAATTTGATACCCATATCGTACAAACACATTCTAGATTCACCCATGGTCCACCTTTATGGCAATATCTCGAAAAGGCGTCCACCTATAGAACAAAGGCCCACTCAATTTAAAATACTCATTAACACCTTTCGTTTGATAGCCATATTGTACAAACGCATTCTAGAGTCACCCCTGGTCCACCTTTATGCCGATATCCCGAAAAGGCGACCATCTATACAACTCCAACCACTCCCTTTTAAAACCCTCATTAATACCTTTAATTTGATACCCATATCGTACAAACACGTTCTAGAGTCACCCCTGGTCCACCTTTATGGCGATATCTCGAAAAGGCGTCCACCTATAGAACTAAGCCCCACGCCCTTTTAAAATACTCATTAACACCTTTCGTTTGATACCCATATTGTACAAACGCATTCTAGAGACACCCCTGGTCCACCTTTATGCCGATATCTCGAAAAGGCGACAACCTACACAACTACCACCACTCCCTTTTAAAACCCTCATTAATATCTTTCATTTGATACCCATATCGTACAAACACATTCTAGAGTGACCCCTGGTCCACCTTTATGGCGATATTTCGAAAAGGCGTCCACCTATAGAACTAAGGCCCACTCCCTTTAAAATACTCATTAACACCTTTCGTTTTATAGCCATATTGTATAAACGCATTCTAGAGTCACCCCTGGTCCACCTTTATGCCGATATCCCGAAAAGGCGACCACCTATACAGCTACCACCACTCCCTTTTAAAACCCTTATTAGTACCTTTAATTTGATACCCATACTGTACAAACACATTCTAGAGTCACCCCTGGTCCACCTTTATGGCGATATCTCGAAACGGCGTCCACCTATGGAACTAAGGATCACTCCCTTTTAAAATACTCATTAGCACCTTTTATTTGATAGCCATATCGTACAAACAAATTCTAGAGTCACCCCCGATCCACCTTTATGCCGATATCGCGAAAAGGCGACCACCTATACAACTACCACCGCTCCCTTTTAAAACCCTCATTTATACCTTTAATTTGATACCCATATCGTACAAACACATTCTAGAGTCACCCCTGGTCCACCTTTATGGCGATATCTCGAAAAGGCGTCCACCTATAAAACTAAGACCCACGCCCTTTTAAAATACTCATTAACACCTTTCGTTTGATACCCATATTGTACATACGCATTCTAGAGTCACCCCTGGTCCACCTTTATGCCGATATCTCGAAAAGGCGACCACCTATACAACTACCACCACTCCCTTTTAAAACCCTCATTAATACCTTTAATTTGATACACATATCGTACAAACACATTCTAGAGTGACCCCTGGTCCACCTTTATGGGGATAACTCGAAAAGGCCTTAACCTATAGAACTAAGCCCCGCGCCCTTTTAAAATACTCATTAACACCTTTCGTTTGATACCCATATTGTACAAACACATTCTAGAGTCACCCCTTTATGGCGATATCTCGAAAAGGCGTCCACCTATAGAACTAAGGCCCACTCCCTTTAAAATACTCATTAACACCTTTCGTTTGATAGCCATATTGTACAAACGCATTCTAGAGTCACCCCTGGTCCACCTTTATGCCGATATCCCGAAAAGGCGGCCACCTATACAGCTACCACCACTCCCTTTTAAAACCCTCATTAATACCTTTCATTTGATACCCATATCGTACAAACACATTCTAGAGTGACCCCTGGTCCACCTTTATGGCGATATTTCGAAAAGGCGTCCACCTATAGAACTAAGGCCCACTCCCTTTAAAATACTCATTAACACCTTTCGTTTTATAGCCATATTGTATAAACGCATTCTAGAGTCACCCCTGGTCCACCTTTATGCCGATATCCCGAAAAGGCGACCACCTATACAGCTACCACCACTCCCTTTTAAAACCCTCATTAGTACCTTTAATTTGATACCCATACTGTACAAACACATTCTAGAGTTACCCCTGGTTCACCTTTATGGCGATATCTCGAAAAGGCGTCCACCTATAGAACTAAGCCCCACGCCCTTTTAAAATACTCATTAATACCTTTCGTTTGATACCCGTATTGTACAAACGCATTCTAGAGTCACCCCTGGTCCACCTTTATGCCGATATCTAGAAAAGGCGGCCACCTATACAACTACCACCACTTCCTTTTAAAACCCTCATTTATACCTTTAATTTGATACCCATATCGTACAAACACATTCTAGAGTGACCCCTGGTCCACCTTTATGGGGATAACTCGAAAAGGCGTTAACCTATAGAACTAAGCCCCGCGCCCTTTTAAAATACTCATTAACACCTTTCGTTTGATACCCATATTGTACAAACACATTCTAGAGTCACCCCTTTATGGCGATATCTCGAAAAGGCGTCCACCTATAGAACTAAGCCCCACTCCCTTTAAATACTCATTAACACCTTTCGTTTGATAGCCATATTGTACAAACGCATTCTAGAGTCACCCCTGGTCCACCATTATGCCGATATCCCGAAAAGGCGACCACCTATACAGCTACCACCACTCCCTTTTAAAACCCTCATTAATACCTTTCATTTGATACCCATATCGTACAAACACATTCTAGAGTGACCCCTGGTCCACCTTAATGGCGATATTTCGAAAAGGCGTCCACCTATAGAACTAAGGCCCACTCCCTTTAAAATACTCATTAACACCTTTCGTTTTATAGCCATATTGTACAAACGCATTCTAGAGTCACCCCTGGTCCACCTTTATGCCGATATCCCGAAAAGGCGACCACCTATACAGCTACCACCACTCTCTTTTAAAACCCTCTTTAGTACCTTTAATTTGATACCCATACTGTACAAACACATTCTAGAGTCACCCCTGGTCCACCTTTATGGGGATAACTCGAAAAGGCGTTAACCTATAGAACTAAGCCCCGCGCCCTTTTAAAATACTCATTAACACCTTTCGTTTGATACCCATATTGTACAAACAAATTCTAGGGTCACCCCTGGTCCACCTTTACGGCGATATCTCGAAACGGCGTCCACCTATGGAACTAAGGATCACTCCCTTTTAAAATACTCATTAACACACCATATCGTACAAACAAATTCTAGAGTCACCCCCGATCCACCTTTATGCCGATATCGCGAAAAGGCGACCACCTATACAGCTACCACCAATCCCTTTTAAAACCCTCATTAATACCCTTCATTTGATACCCATATCGTACAAACGCATTCTAGATTCACCCCTGGTCCACCTTTATGGTGGTATCTCGAAAAGGCGTCCACCTATAGAACTAAGGCCAACTCCCTTTTAAAATGTTCATTAACCCTTTCATTTGATACCCATATCGTACAAACAAATTCTAGGGTCACCCCTGGTCCACCTTTACGGCGATATCTCGAAACGGCGTCCACCTATGGAACTAAGGATCACTCCCTTTTAAAATACTCATTAACACACCATATCGTACAAACAAATTCTAGAGTCACCCCCGATCCACCTTTATGCCGATATCTCGAAAAGGCGACCACCTATACAACTACCAACACTCCCTTTTAAAACCCTCATTAATACCTTTAATTTGATACCCATATCGTACAAACACATTCTAGATTCACCCATGGTCCACCTTTATGGCAATATCTCGAAAAGGCGTCCACCTATAGAACAAAGGCCCACTCCCTTTAAAATACTCATTAACACCTTTCGTTTGATAGCCATATTGTACAAACGCATTCTAGAGTCACCCCTGGTCCACCTTTATGCCGATATCCCGAAAAGGCGACCACCTATACAGCTACCACCACTCCCTTTTAAAACCCTCATTAATACCTTTAATTTGATACACATATCGTACAAACACATTCTAGAGTGACCCCTGGTCCACCTTTATGGGGATAACTCGAAAAGGCGTTAACCTATAGAACTAAGCCCCGCGCCCTTTTAAAATACTCATTAACACCTTTCGTTTGATACCCATATTGTACAAACACATTCTAGAGTCACCCCTTTATGGCGATATCTCGAAAAGGCGTCCACCTATAGAACTAAGGCCCACTCCCTTTAAAATACTCATTAACACCTTTCGTTTGATAGCCATATTGTACAAACGCATTCTAGAGTCACCCCTGGTCCACCTTTATGCCGATATCCCGAAAAGGCGACCATCTATACAACTCCAACCACTCCCTTTTAAAACCCTCATTAATACCTTTAATTTGATACCCATATCGTACAAACACGTTCTAGAGTCACCCCTGGTCCACCTTTATGGCGATATCTCGAAAAGGCGTCCACCTATAGAACTAAGCCCCACGCCCTTTTAAAATACTCATTAACACCTTTCGTTTGATACCCATATTGTACAAACGCATTCTAGAGACACCCCTGGTCCACCTTTATGCCGATATCTCGAAAAGGCGACAACCTACACAACTACCACCACTCCCTTTTAAAACCCTCATTAATACCTTTCATTTGATACCCATATCGTACAAACACATTCTAGAGTGACCCCTGGTCCACCTTTATGGCGATATTTCGAAAAGGCGTCCACCTATAGAACTAAGGCCCACTCCCTTTAAAATACTCATTAACACCTTTCGTTTTATAGCCATATTGTATAAACGCATTCTAGAGTCACCCCTGGTCCACCTTTATGCCGATATCCCGAAAAGGCGACCACCTATACAGCTACCACCACTCCCTTTTAAAACCCTCATTAGTACCTTTAATTTGATACCCATACTGTACAAACACATTCTAGAGTCACCCCTGGTCCACCTTTATGGCGATATCTCGAAACGGCGTCCACCTATGGAACTAAGGATCACTCCCTTTTAAAATACTCATTAGCACCTTTTATTTGATAGCCATATCGTACAAACAAATTCTAGAGTCACCCCCGATCCACCTTTATGCCGATATCGCGAAAAGGCGACCACCTATACAACTACCACCGCTCCCTTTTAAAACCCTCATTTATACCTTTAATTTGATACCCATATCGTACAAACACATTCTAGAGTCACCCCTGGTCCACCTTTATGGCGATATCTCGAAAAGGCTTCCACCTATAAAACTAAGACCCACGCCCTTTTAAAATACTCATTAACACCTTTCGTTTGATACCCACATTGTACATACGCATTCTAGAGTCACCCCTGGTCCACCTTTATGCCGATATCTCGAAAAGGCGACCACCTATACAACTACCACCACTCCCTTTTAAAACCCTCATTAATACCTTTAATTTGATACACATATCGTACAAACACATTCTAGAGTGACCCCTGGCCCACCTTTATGGGGATAACTCGAAAAGGCGTTAACCTATAGAACTAAGCCCCGCGCCCTTTTAAAATATTCATTAACACCTTTCGTTTGATACCCATATTGTACAAACACATTCTAGAGTCACCCCTTTATGGCGATATCTCGAAAAGGCGTCCACCTATAGAACTAAGGCCCACTCCTTTTAAAATACTCATTAACACCTTTCGTTTGATAGCCATATTGTACAAACGCATTCTAGAGTCACCCCTGGTCCACCTTTATGCCGATATCCCGAAAAGGCGACCACCTATACAGCTACCACCACTCCCTTTTAAAACCCTCATTAATACCTTTCATTTGATACCCATATCGTTCAAACACATTCTAGAGTGACCCCTGGTCCACCTTTATGGCGATATTTCGAAAAGGCGTCCACCTATAGAACTAAGGCCCACTCCCTTTAAAATACTCATTAACACCTTTCGTTTTATAGCCATATTGTATAAACGCATTCTAGAGTCACCCCTGGTCCACCTTTATGCCGATATCCCGAAAAGGCGACCACCTATACAGCTACCACCACTCCCTTTTAAAACCCTCATTAGTACCTTTAATTTGATACCCATACTGTACAAACACATTCTAGAGTCACCCCTGGTTCACCTTTATGGCGATATCTCCAAAAGGCGTCCACCTATAGAACTAAGCCCCACGCCCTTTTAAAATACTCATTAATACCTTTCGTTTGATACCCGTATTGTACAAACGCATTCTAGAGTCACCCCTGGTCCACCTTTATGCCGATATCTCGAAAAGGCGGCCACCTATACAACTACCACCACTTCCTTTTAAAACCCTCATTTATACCTTTAATTTGATACCCATATCGTACAAACACATTCTAGAGTGACCCCTGGTCCACCTTTATGGGGATAACTCGAAAAGGCGTTAACCTATAGAACTAAGCCCCGCGCCCTTTTAAAATACTCATTAACACCTTTCGTTTGATACCCATATTGTACAAACACATTCTAGAGTCACCCCTTTATGGCGATATCTCGAAAAGGCGTCCACCTATAGAACTAAGGCCCACTCCCTTTAAATACTCATTAACACCTTCCGTTTGATAGCCATATTGTACAAACGCATTCTAGAGTCACCCCTGGTCCACCTTTATGCCGATATCCCGAAAAGGCGACCACCTATACAGCTACCACCACTCCCTTTTAAAACCCTCATTAATACCTTTCATTTGATACTCATATCGTACAAACACATTCTAGAGTGACCCCTGGTCCACCTTAATGGCGATATTTCGAAAAGGCGTCCACCTATAGAACTAAGGCCCACTCCCTTTAAAATACTCATTAACACCTTTCGTTTTATAGCCATATTGTACAAACGCATTCTAGAGTCACCCCTGGTCCACCTTTATGCCGATATCCCAAAAAGGCAACCACCTATACAGCTACCACCACTCCCTTTTAAAACCCTCATTAGTACCTTTAATTTGATACCCATACTGTACAAACACATTCTAGAGTCACCCCTGGTCCACCTTTATGGCGATATCTCGAAAAGGCGTCCACCTATAGAACTAAGCCCCACGCCCTTTTAAAATACTCATTAATACCTTTCGTTTGATACCCGTATTGTACAAACGCATTCTAGAGTCACCCCTGGTCCACCTTTATGCCGATATCTCGAAAAGGCGACCACCTATACAACTACCACCACTCCCTTTTAAAACCCTCATTTATACCTTTAATTTGATACCCATATCATACAAACACATTCTAGAGTCACCCCTGGTCCACCTTTATGGCGATATCTCGAAAAGGCGTCCACCTATAGAACTAAGACCCACGCCCTTTTAAAATACTCATTAACACCTTTCGTTTGATACCCATATTGTACAAACGCATTCTAGATTCACCCCTGGTCCACCTTTATGCGATATCTCGAAAAGGCGACCACCTATACAACTACCACCACTCCCTTTTAAAACCCTCATTAATACTTTTAATTTGATACCCATATCGTACAAACACATTCTAGAGTCACCCCTGGTCCACCTTTATGGCGATATCTCGAAAAGGCGTCCACCTATAGAACTAAGACCCACGCCCTTTTAAAATACTCATTAACACCTTTCGTTTGATACCCATATTGTACAAACGCATTCTACAGTCACCCCTGGTCCACCTTTATGCCGATATCTCGAAAAGGCGACCACCTATACAGCTACCACCAATCCCTTTTAAAACCTTCATTAATACCTTTCATTTGATACCCATATCGTACAAACGCATTCTAGATTCACCCCTGTTCCACCTTTATGGCGGTATCTCGAAAAGGCGTCCACCTATAGAACTAAGGCCAACTCCCTTTTAAAATGTTCATTAACCCCTTTCATTTGATACCCATATCGTACAAACAAATTCTAGGGTCACCCCTGGTCCACCTTTACGGCGATATCTCGAAACGGCGTCCACCTATGGAACTAAGGATCACTCCCTTTTAAAATACTCATTAACACCTTTCATTTGATACCCATATCGTACAAACAAATTCTAGAGTCAACCCTGATCCACCTTTATGGCGATATCCCTAAATGGCGTCCACCTATAGAACTATGGCCCACTCCCTCATAAAATACTCTTTAATACCTTTCATTTGATACACATGTCATACAAACACATTCCAGGATTACCCTCGGTTCATTTTCCTACATGGTTATTTTCCCTTATGTTTTCACCATAGCTCTCAACTGAGTATGTATTGTTCGGTTACACCCGAACTTAACCTTCCTTACTTGTTTTAACTCCCTTTTTTCAAATAATTATATATTTTTTTTTTCAAATGTATTTTTTTTTTCTTTTTCTTAAAAAAAATCTTTTCTGTTTACACTAAACTTATATTCCAGCACTTTATTCTGTTGTTTTCAGCAAATGTTTTTGTTTTAAATAAAATTCCAAAAAAATTATTTTTTTTTGCACACCTTAATGAAACGTTAATTTACCCTTTTTTTCTTACATATGATTATGTATTTATGTATGTTTCTTTTTCTGTTGTTTTGAAAATCACCTTTTTTTTTGTATAAATCAAGTAATAACACTTTTTGTTGTTAGCACTTTTTGTATAAATTTGCACTTTTTTTTGTTAACATCCATGCCGACCGCGTTTTTTTTTGTTTATATGTAAAATATATTGCACGTATGCAAAATATGATTTTTATTTATTTATTCTTTTTTCTTTTTTTGCCGCTGGTTGCCTTTTTGGCACAAAAGGACCATGTATATTTTTAATAGCACTAGGCACTTTATTTAATGTCTTTTGAGGTATATTCACAAATGAAAATATAACTAAATTATAAGAATTTATTTAATTGGAAATAATAAAAATTTAAACTGCACGACGGCGGGTAGGCGGTAATGCGGCGAACGATCGGGAACGAACGATGCGTGTTCGATGGTAGTTTTAAATAAACTGAGTTGACTGTGCGCGGTGGTGGTCGGCAAGCGCAGCTGATGTGCTGCTTGAACTTGGCCACAATGGCCGGGTGTTGCCAGACGGAGGGGGGCGGGCTTAGTCCGAAAACTGGATCATGTCTTCAACACCCATGTAATACAAACACATTCCAGGGTTACCCTAGGTTCACTTTCCTAAATCGTGATTTTCCCTTATTTTGTCTGCAAAGCTCTCAGCTGAGTATGTAATGTTCGGTTACACCCGAACTTAGCCTTCCTTACTTGTTTCGGTATAAAGTTTGCTTTCGTAATAGTTATAGTAACAATACTCATGGCGCTAGAGGTGTTTTGTACAAATCTAGAATAACTTAAATGTCGTCGCGAAAGTGTAAATATGAAGCTGATGCATCTTTTTATATATGTGGGCAATTTATTAAAGTTCGAGATATAAAATATGAATTAAATAGTTCTCTCATCCTCTGTGAAGCCGACGAAGCACAATTTGGCTGTCCTGTTTCTAATCAATACAGGACTTAGGTTCCACATGTTTCTTGTAGTTATTGTAAAAGATGTTTGGAAGGTAAGCAAATTTTATTTAAATAGTAAATTAAATAAAGTAGACATATTGATTTCTCTTTCTATATTTCAGGGTGTTATCGAGGTGAAAAATGATCTATGAAATTTGCAACTCCAAGAATCCGGCGAGTACAAAAGACCACGTTAAAGACTGCTACTTTTGCATTGTGAATCCGAGTAAAAGACGTAGAGGTAAAAATGCAAAACCTATCGAATATTCTGATCTGGAATCTTCTTCTGCTCCAGTCGCACACGATCTGACACGACCAGTACCAGAGACACCGAAAAAATTATCGCAGAGAATTGGATCATCTCTTAGTTCGTATAAAAGCAGTGCCGACAAGGAGTTTTTATCGACACCAGAACAACCAAAATATCATTTGATCACTAATGAAGATTTTAATGATTTGATTAGAGATTTAAATTTACCAAAAAGTAAAGCAGAACTTTTAGGCTTTTCTTCGACTTACGTTATCAAGGCCAATATAATGAAAATATGATGGGAGACTATACTTGGGGTTTACTGAGGGATAGTACCTATGGACATAAAAGAAAAAGTAAAAATGTACAATTTCAAATCATTTTCCACTTTTTTGTAAGTTATTTCATTATTAAAACTTAATAAAAATACTTTTTTAAATTGTGTAATTTTCAAGTAAAAATAAAAACCAAAGATTTTGAAAAATTTCGTTCAAGCAGTTTCCTAAATAGGAAAGCAAACTTTTTCATGCCATATATTTTTTTCGTCAAATTACGACCTAAAGAATTGAAATTTAATGCTTTGAAGTCAAAGTCAAATTTTGTGTTAACCCGTGTAATCATTCAAAATGTACTATCATAACCCTAAGTACTTACTTCCGACTAAAAATCATATAAATTACAATAAAAAACGTGCATATTAGCTCACCTCTTCACCCCGTCCTGAACAATCATTCCACGACAATTCGTCCGTTGCAGCGGTGCTAATGGAACTCATTGAATCAAAACGACGATGTCGTGAATTTTTAAAGATTTCTCTCACCACACATGGATCATGCCCAGGTGCCATTATGATGGGGGCTGTCGTATTGCCCACTGGGATTGTATATGCAAGGTACGAAGTGGCAGTGCTGGTATTGCCTTCAATCAGAGGCGCTGCATCTATTTCAATGGCTATCTCTTGTAAACGTTCTTGTTGTGCAGCATCCGGGTATGATTGTTGAAAGCCATTACGTGAATCATACGAGAACTTACTGTTATAGCCTGGAGGCTGGCGGACGTTGGACGTAGCATGTGTTGTTCGGAATTCTGGTTGTGCCAACGTGCGGTGTATGTATTTGGCTACATAAATTGTACGCAAAATATAATTTGTAGGATTCCAGAATACAAATATAATAAAATAAACGAATTAGTTATGAATACAAAGGATCAAAAATTGCGCTAAACGAAATATATTGTTATTAGTATTGCTCTGATCACCATTACCATTGTTAGTGTTGTCATTGCAATAGGCAACACCTTCATCAAAATAAAAAAGTATTGGTGACAGCTGCGGCAGCGGACCCACCACTACCAAAAGATTCATCCTGTTCATAACCGCGATAAATGTAATAAATGGACCATACTTAGTGCGATACGAACGATTATTTGCAGCATGACGATTTGTTCTATGCTTTTGTGTGGTGGTGGTATTTGTGGCGGCAGCATATACCTTGACGAGTGATGGTTTTTATAGTAGATGAAAAAATGACGTAAACACAACAACATGGGATCACTCACCTACACGCAACCCATCGATCCAAGAAATCCAACATAAATACATGTTGATTCAAAAAACGAATTCTCAAGTATTCGGGATAAGCCTGTTCTCCCCTTTTCTCTCCTGCAGACGACGTATTCAGCAAAATACAATCCACCAGCTGACGGACGTCCAATAATCGAGCGATGTCAGGGTGGTGAATGAGCCATTTTCATCGCGCTATATTGTAAGAGTGATTTGCCTAAAGTAACACGACATAGAAGTAGCTGCCTCGGAAAAGCATAACAAGATTTATCCTTGTGCGATGGACAACCAATGCCTCCACCAATTCCATACACATATTGACTACTTTTCGAAATGTTTTCGGCAAAATAAATACCCACACCAAATATGCAGCCAATGTAAGCATGTCGCTTATCGAAGCCCTTTTGTACAATAGCATTAATAAATGGACTACCATGAAAACCATGCGCTCATTTGCCTGTATAGAATTATCCCCCGCTACCTCATGAAGACGAAGTGGGTAATGTTCCCAAAGTTTGCGATTTTACCTTTTGAACGCGTGATATTGTTACGCGTAAAATAACCACCAGCTTGACCATTGCCTCTAGGCTCACCTAGCTTGCATTTCCTCTTCAACCGCGAGAAATTCTGTATCGTCCGGTATGCCATTCCAAAATGGTCCATGCTCGGAAATCCAGAGTGGTTTATATGAGACGCCATACCTGAAAAGAAAGAGAAATTAATTAACAAAAATATAACCAAACCTGCACGTATACTCACCACCGCGTGCTTTTACATGAATGCATTTTTTTGCCATTCAGGAAGTGAAAAAGTGTAGCAAACGTCAAAATTCTACACTTCACTTCTGATAGTTAAACAGTCAAGCATTGCAATACAGACGTTAGGCCTCAGGCGCTAACCATTTCGCACACTACATGTCAAACTACATGTCGCAATACCTCTATCCATCAGTCATTTGGTCGAGATTCGAAATACTTAATTCTACGTATTCCAACATTATCGACAATATACGTGGAAAATGATGTTGAATGGTGAAAACGCAACTGCACAAGCAATTTTTTTAGACACTTTCAGCCAAGTTGCGAACCGTTTCCTGTGGTGGCAGGCCACATGTGGTAAAATTAAAACACACCACAAATTATGTAGCACTAGACTCAGCGACATCGACCGACCAAAGCCAAAGTATGTAAAGTAAAATACTAAAGCACCAATTACATTGAATGATGGGTGCTAAAATCAGTTTAGCCAATTTTCCCTTTGTCCCTTCTTTACACACATAAGTATTTCCTTATTGCTTAAAATCACATTTCAGTTGATTTTATTTTCATTATTTTGATTGTTTTCAATATTTATCAAAAGAAAATATACTTACATTTATGCGTATCTAAATAAAAGTTTATTAAATATAATAGTGGTTTCAACCGCTACAAACATATCGTTAGCTCTGCAGAATCACCTAGTAAGATTATTCAGTCCCCATAAGTCTTTTATCCCGAGTACGCCAACCATATAATATGAGCCATAATAAAGCCCCTAGTCTCCGTCCATACGCCACCCAACTTGGAACGAAAAAAATAATAAATAATAACTAATTCCCGTTCTAGAATGACGGGTTTCTCCGCTAAACGCAAAAAAACAGAGCAACGCGTAGACAAATTCACCGTCTTCTGCCGATTATGCCAGAAAAATCACGGCATACAATTATGCCCGATCTACTGGGGAATGTCGGCAGAAGAACGCCTCCGGACCGTTCTAATACACCGCCATTGCCCTAATTGTCTGTCGCCGGTTGGAAAAATGTCCAAGCAACGACCGTTGTCACCGCTGCCAGGAACCACGTTATACTTCGCTGCATATTGAAGATGATCAAGCGCGACCACGACCTATACATTGTGAAGAGCGCGACAACGACGCAAGCACCGACGAGGTGCTCTCCATGCATATAACCGAGGAGACCCGATCACGGGCCCAACAGTTACCAGATGAGAAGGAAGAGATGGAAGAAATCGCCAGAAGTACACCAGCAGCCTTAGCCGTCGCCCCAACTCCCAGCGGGGAATATAGACTTCTATATATCAAAATGATCTGGCGAAAATAGAAATTCATTTAGCCATGTCCGCCCGTCCGTCCGTCCGAACGTAAACACGATAACTTGAGTAAAGTTTGAGGTATCCTGGTGAAATTTGGTATGTAGGTTCCTGGGCACTCATCTCAGATCGGTATTTAAAATGAACGAAATCGGACCGTAACCACGCCCACTTTTTCGATATCGAATATTTCGAAAAACTGAAAAAGTACAATAATGCATTACCACAGACGGCTAAAGCGATGAAACTTGGTAGATGGGTTGACCTTTTGACGCAGAGTAGAAAATTGGTAAAATTTTGGACAATGGGCGTGGCACCGCCCACTTTTAAAAGAAGGTAATTTCAAATTTTTGCAAGCTGTAATTTGGCAGTCGCTGAAGATATCATGATGAAATTTGGCAGGAACGTTACCCTTATTACTATATGTGTACTAAATATAAATTAGCAAAATCGGATTACGAACACGCCCACTTTTTAAATAATTTTTTTTTAAATTCAAATTTTAACAAAAAATTGAATATCTTTACAGTATATATGTAAATTATATACATATGTCTAGAATATTTTTAATGCCATAAGTCGAACAAAAATTTACCAACCATTGTTAAATTTGGCAGGGGCATAGATTCTATGACTATAACTATTTTCTGTGAAAATGGGCGAAATCGGTTGAAGCCACCCCCAGTTTTTATACACAGTCGACCGTTTGTCCTTCCGCTCGGCCATTAACACGATAACTTGAGCAAAAATCGATATATCTTTCCTAAACTTAGTTCACGTACTTATCTGAACTCACTTTATAAAAAATGTCTGAAATCTGACTATGACCACGCCCACTTTTCGATATCGAAATTACCAAAAATGGAAAAAATTCCATAATTCTATGCCAAATACGAAAAAAAGGATGAAACATGGTAATTGGATTGGTTTATTGACGCAAAATATTACTTTAGAGAAAACTTTGTAAAATGGGTGTGACCATATTAAGTAGAAGAAAATGAAAAAGTTCTGCAAGGCGAAATCAAAAGCCCTTGGAATCTTGGCAGGAACAGTATGGTGGTATTACATATATAAATAAATTAGCGGTACCCGACAGATGATGTTCTGGGTCACCCTGGTCCACATTTTGGTCGATATCTCGAAAAGGCGTCCACCTTTAGAACTAAGGCCCACTCCCTTTTAAAATACTCACTAACACCTTTCATTTGATTCCTATATCGTACAAACACATTCTAGAGTCACTCCCGGTCCACCTTTATGCCGATATCTCGAAAAGGCGTCCACCTATAGAACTAAGGCCCACTCCCTTCTAAATAATCATTAACACCTTTCATTTGATACCCATATCGTACAAACAAACTGTAGAGTCACCCCTGGTCTACTTTTATGTCGATATTTCGAAAAGGCGACCACCTATAGAACTAATGCCCACTCACTTTTAAAATACTCATTAACACCTTTAATTTGATACACATATCGTACAAACAAATTCTAGAGTCACCCCTCCACCTTTATGGCGATATATCGAAAAGGTGTCCACCTAAGAACTAAGGCCCACTCCCTTTTAAAATACTCATTAACACCTTTCATTTGATACCCATATCGTACAAACAAATTCTAAAGTCACCCCTGGTCCACCTTTATGGCGATATCTCGAAAAGGCGTCCACCTTTAGAACTAAGGCCCACTCCCTTTTAAAATACTCACTAACACCTTTCATTTGATTCCTATATCGTACAAACACATTCTAGAGTCACTCCCGGTCCACCTTTATGCCGATATCTCGAAAAGGCGTCCACCTATAGAACTAAGGCCCACTCCCTTTTAAAATACTCATTAACACCTTTCAGTGGATACCCATATCGTACAAACACATTCTAGAGTCACTCCTGGTCCACCTTTAAGGCGATATCTGGAAAAAGCGTCCACCTATAGAACTAAGGCTCACTCCCCTTTAAAATACTAACTAACACCTTTCATTTGATACCCATATCGTACAAACAAATTCTAGAGTCACCCCTGGTCCATCTTTATCGATATCTCGAAAAGGTGTCCACCTATAGAACTAAGGCCCACTACCTTTTAAAATACTAATTAACACCTTTCATTTGATACCCATATCGTACAAACAAATTCTAGAGTCACCCCTGGTCCACCTTTATGGCGACATCTCGAAAAGGCGTCCACATATAGAACTAAGGCTCACTCAATTTTAAAATACTCATTAACACCTTTCATTTGATACCCATATCGTACAAAAAAAATCTAGAGTCACCCCTTGTCTACCTTTATGGCGATATCTCAAAAAGGCGTCCACCTATAGAACTAAGGTTCACTCATTTTTAAAATACTCATTAATACCTTTCATTTTATACCCATATCGTACAAACACATTCTAGAGTCACCCCTGGTCCACCTTTATGGCGATATCTCGAAAAGGCGTCCACCTATAGAACTAAGGCCCACTCCCTTTTAAAATACTTATTAACACCTTTCATTTGATACCCATATCGTACAAACACATTCTAGAGTCACCCCTGGTCTTCTAGAGTCACCCCTGGTCAATGAGCTGCATTGTTCATAACGTCTTTGGCTTGGCAAGCCTGTTCGCATCGGTCAACGCGGTTGAAGGAACATTCTTAGGAGGACAGCTTTGCCCCTGACTCGAAGACAAATTGGAATCATTGTTGGGCATACATTTGCTACGTTTTGGGGATTCAGATATCACTTTCAATTTTTTAAAGTGAGCTTCCATCGTTTTGAATATTTCGTTAAGGTCACGAAACCCAATAAAATCTTTAACTTGTTTTATATCTAAGTTGCCATGGTCTTTAACCGATCCCGTCCATTTTTACTAGAAATATTTTCTGCTGTAAGGAAAATTTATGTACCCAATTTTATTACGATCCGTTAATCTTTCTTCGAGTTATGACTCACGAAACATAGAAAATTGCTTAGTCATAAAAGGGGCGGTGCCACACCCATTTTCAAAAATTTTGGTGTTTTACAATTTAATGTTAAAATTCAATTTAGAAGGTAAAATTCTATTGATACAAAGCTCCTTTTCGCAAAGATATAGCTTATTATTTTCGTCTTCGACCCTTTTAAAAATCTTTCATATAAAAGTGGGCGCGATCTTTATCCGATCTCGTCCAATTTTTCAAGAAACATTTCTTGCTATATGGACAATTTTTGTACCCAATTTTATTACGATCCGTTAATTTTTCTTCGAGTCATGGCTCACGAGACATAGAAAATTGCTTAGTCATAAAAGGGCCGGTGCCACACCCATTTTCAAAAATTTTAGTGTTTTCAAATTTAATAATTCAATTTAGAAAGTAAAATTATATTGATACAAAGCTCTTTTTCGCTAAGATATAGCTTATTATTTTCGTCTACGACCCTTTTAAAAATCTTTTATATAAAAGTGGACGTGGTGTTTAACCGATCTCGTCCATTTTTTTCTTGAAATATTTCCTGCTATAAGGAAAATATGTGTACTCAATTTTGTTACGATATAGTAGTAGTAGTAGTATATATTTATTTTATCAAATCAGAATACAGCTTATGACTAAAGCTACTATGAAAATCGAACAAACATATAAATAAAATAAATAAATAAAAGTACAAAATCGCGACAATAACAGAATTTTTTGCGTGTCGCATTGCATGTTAAATAAATTGCTTGCAAGCTATGAGAATTCGTTTAATATTAAATTCCTCAATTATATGCTGTCTGCAAGAAACTTGGCAAGAGATTCGAAACTATATCCATTTAAAATAGCAAAGTTCTTTCCCCAAAATAGAGAAAACGGATATTGTTGTATAAGACATGACCCAATAAAGTGAAAAACGTCTTCTGCCACCTGCAAGTTACACACTGTGCAAAATGGAGACGATATGTTTTTGTAAGCTCTTGCGTTTAGGTTAAGCAAACTTCCCCTTGCACGTAGAATTAAGCTAACGGCATAAGCGGTGAAATCATCCGTGAAATATGAACTCTCTAATGGCACAACATAGGGTACAGATCGTGGGTAGTAGAGTTTTGAGCCATTTCTAGGAACATACTCGTATTGCTCTCAGCAAGGCGATCTAAAAGCGAAGACGTGAAAATCTGAATATTAGCTATTGAAAATTCCGTAATGAAAGGTAAATTAACTCTGTTAGCGAGTTCTTTCCAAACGTTTGCCCAAGAGATCCCCAACTTGGCTGTCTCCACTGCCAGGATGCGAGGTAGTCTGTCATGAGTAAGTCTGAGACAACGAGCAATATAAAGCATATGTAGACGGAGCGCGTGTAAATATAGGGGTTGGAAACCTGTTTCCAGATGCAGCATGTAATTTGGAGTGTTAGAGGGAAGGAAAATCAGCTTTTTTATAAAAAATCTAAAGAGTTTCTCGACTTGGTCGAATTGGGCTACTCCCCATACTTGTGCGCCATAAAACATGATTGATCTGGAAGCAGCCTCAAAGATTTTTATTTTCTGGCTCAAAAAGATACAGGGTTGTTAATGTAGCTCAACCACGTTGCGTTAATAGCGTTTTTAGTATCTACCAACTTTGAATCTAAGTGCTTAGTAAAAGATAACTGACAAGTGAGGAGAACACCTAAGTATCTGTATTCGTTAACAATGTCTTCGCTGCCATAAGACCATTTCCAGGATGCAGGCAGCCTCCCACCTTTCCTAAATATCATGATTTTCTACTTGCCCAGGTTGACAGTTAGTGCCCATTGGCTACAGTAGTCGCAAAGGGAGTTTATCATTTCCTGAAGCTGTTCAGGAGATTCAGCAAGTAGGACCAAATCATCCGCATACATAAGGACCTTTACCTTACTGTTATTAACCATGATGCCCCCGCACAGATAATCATTCAAGTCATTTAAGTATAAAGAAAATAAAATCGGACTTAAAAGGCAGCTTTGACGGACCCCGTGATTTACAGGGAAAGATTCGGAGAGTTTGCCGTCGAACAAAACCTTACAAGGTGTATTAGCGTAGATAAGAATCAAAATTTTAATCATATGAGTAGAAACACCATAGGATGCTAGTTTGTAAAAGAGCTAATTGCGGGGAATCGTATCAAAAGCACACGAGAAGTCTACAAAGAAGGCAAAAGTACTTCTGTTGCGTGAAAAATTTAGATTGACAATACTTGAAAGCACAAAGATATTGTCTATTGTCGAATATCCCCTGCGACGCCCTGCTTGGGACTCATCCTAGATATTGTTACAATCGATCCAAGCATTTATGCGGTTCAGGAAGAGCCCAGAGAAGATTTTGTAGATAGTATCTAAAAGAGACAAACCTCTGTAGTTTGTGGTAATGTTAGGGTCACCTTTTTTGAAAAGAGCGATCAAGATTGCGGAACTGAAAGAGGAAGGGATCTGCAGTTCATTGAGGAAACATTGCGAAGCAAATTTATAAAACTCATAACATACGCCATCCTGCCCTGCCATCTATAACCACTTGAAGTTCCCAGTAGTCGAAAGGAGCATCAAGAAAGGGGTCAGTACGCTGATTTGGAGGTTGGAGCTTACTTTACAGCGGACATTTTTGAGAGAGCTTGCTAAACGCACCAATCGCTTGAATTTCTAAACATGTTCAGCTGTTCAATCTCCACTCTAGTTTCTTCCGGTTACACAGTATAACATACTCTTTACGGATAGCGAGATACTTAACTCTATCGCATTCAAAATTCCTCTTTCTCAGTATATTTAAAGCGTTCATTACCTTTCTGCGTAAGTTTGAGCACTGGCTGTCAAACCACTCATTTTTCGGCGAGAAACTTTTTCGGTAATTATTGACACTTTCTGATCAATAGGTACCACGGAGTATATATAATCGTTATTGCAGGAACTAGCGAAAGCCTCTTTGTATTTTTCCGCACTGCGCGGTTTCCATGAGTGTCTGGCAGAAGATGAAGGCCCGACATAGTCGATAGTATACACGCGACCATGGAATTTCATAACGATCGGCATATGATCCGAGAAGTATTTTGATCTTACAGAAAAACTATCGATTAGGCCCAAAATGTCAAAAGAACAGATAGCATAATCGATCACTGTACGGCCAACCCCCGCAAAAAGTAAATTCACCACTCAGATCTCCATCCACCCTACCATGTAAAATAACCACACCAAAGTCTTCAGCCAAACTAAGAACTTGTTTGCCTTTATTATCTACTACCGAGTCCTTGGAAACACGTGAGACACGGACATGAGACACTCCAGATAATGCTTCCTTTCCTACTACTTGGGATGAGCCTACACGGCAATTGAGGTCACCAACAATGCAAAATGAGCTTGGTTTGACATTTTCTAGAAAATTTAGGAGGCATGTAAAATCAGCATTCCACCGCGTGCAGTTCAAGTATTGCGGAATGAAACAGAAGACGGCATCATTTAGATGGACAGACAAATATGTGCAACCATGGGTTGTGACGAATTTCAGCCTGTAGCGCGATTCAATACCACTTTTAAAACCAAACATGCAACCACCACTAGCACGGCCAGCCTAATGTGCTTTGGTTGCATCTATCCAATGTAACTGATACTCTTTAAAAAGGCGAAAGAACTTTGATAAATCCTCAGCCAAAAATGCGTTTCAAATAAAAAGAAAATATCAAAACTTCGAATGTAATTAAAAGCATCCTTAAATTTAAATATGCTATTCAAGTTAGCTATATTGGATGACAAAACCGAGAGATCATCAAAAATTTCCCTAGAACACGATACATAGACATCATTTGAGGGAAATACTGAAAAAGTCTGATCTAAACCTAAATAACCACTACTTAAAAATCCTAGTTTTTGGAAGTAGAAGCTCTCCTGAGCAGGTCCGGGAAATTAGTTTGAAGATTTGTTATGATATGTAAATTTTTCTTCGAGTTATGGCTCCCGAAACATAGGAAATTGCTTAGTCATAAAAGGGGAGGTGCCACGCCAATTTTTTAAAATTTGACGATTTTCCTATTTATTGTTATAAATCCACTTAGAAAATGAATAGCCATTGATATAAAGCTCTTTTTTGCAAAGGTATAGTTTATTTTAGTCGTCCACGACCCTTTTAAAACTCTTTTATATAAAAGTGGGCGTGGTCCTTAACCGATTTCGTTAGTTTTTCCTCACATCATTCCTTATAGTACGTGCAAACTCTGCCGAATTTTGTTGCGATAGGTTTCACGATTTTTGATTTATGATCAATAATAACAAGCCACCTGCCTTCAGACTACCATTCCTAAACGGCCAGCGACTAACCCTGTCATCGAGTACCAAGTATCTGGGACTAGCAATTGACTGCAAGTTGAATTGGAAAGTATGCATCGAAGAGCGGGTACGGAGGGCCTGCATCGCCTTCTATGCCTGCAAATCAATGTTTGGTAAGAAATGGGGACTCAAGCCAAGCATGGTACTTTGGATGTACGAGGCGGTGGTGCAACCGGTGCTTACCTATGGTTCCATAGTCTGGTGGGAAGCTCTAAGTAAGAGCTACGATCTCACCAGCCTGCAAAATGCCCAGCGAACTGCGTGTGTTGGTACCATATGGGCCGGACGCACTTGCCCCACAGCTGCTTTAGACCCCATTTTGCACCTGCTTCCGATCGACTTGCATATACTTTGTACGTCGTCACAAACCGCACTGAGACTCAGGGAGTCTGGGTGTTGGGAGGATACTCAGCAAGGGAAAATAAACTTCTGGATGGTACATGCAGTACCAAGACAGATTACTACCCTCGGAAACTGAAGTTTTAATACGGTTGTAATACCGCCATTCCAAGCAGGAACGAGTGGAAAAGAAGCCCGGGCATAAGGGTCGACGACATCCAAATCTACACTGACGGCTCCAAGATGGAATCGGGAGTGGGGCCGGAGAATTCTTTGAGTCCCTAGATTTGTCTGCATCATTCAGACTCCCATCGCACTGCAGCGTGTTTCAAGCAGAAATCCTCGCGATTTGGCAAGCTTGCAAATCACTGGAGGGCTTGAATGTAGCTGGTAAAGTTTGCATCCTGTCGGATAGCCAAGCAGCACATATCAACTCAAAATTAGTGTGGGCTTGTAAGCGACTCATATCCCAGTTATCCACCAATCTAGAACTACGCGTTATCTGGGTCCAGGGTCATATGGGGGATAGAGGGTAACGAGAAGGCCGACGAGCTAGTACGCAGGGGCTTATCGGAGATGAACGAGGAAATAACCAGTGTCGAAATAGGCATACCCTTAGCAGTAGCCAAGGGGAATATCCAAAGCTTCTACTTGAAGAAAGCACAAACAAAGTGGAATAACATCACCACCTGTGCAATACTAAAACCCATTTGGCCAAACTATGATGGAAAGAGGACGAGAAGTCTTCTGAACAAATCCAGGGCTAACACACGCAAACTAATAGCAGTCTGCACCGGTCATTGGGCAGTAGGTACGCATGCGGAAAAGATGGGCATTCCGTATAACGAATACTGCAGAAGCTGCAAAGATCCAAATTCCAGGGAGACAGTAGAACACGTTATGTGTAAATGGCCGGCTCTAGCAAGAGTCCGGATAAGGTTCCTGGGAACCCCGTTTCTAGAAGGCCTCAGAGGGTTATCTGTGATAGCAATCCCGAATATTCTTAATTTTATCAACAACTCTGGCTGGTTGTAATACATTGACCGTAACATTCCGAAGGTTTTTAGACGAGTTACATGGCATCAAAACGGCTTTAAAAAGCTACTTGGGCGACCAGGTTCACAGCCATTTCACCTACCTACCTTTCATATGATACCCATATCGTACAAACACATTCTAGAGTCAGTCCTGGTCCACCTTTAAGGCGATATCTCCAAAAGGCGTTCAACAATAGGACTAAGACACTATCCCTTTTAAAATACTCATTAAAACCTTTCATTTGATACCCATATCGTACAAACAAATTCTAGGGTCAGCCCTGGTCCACCTTTATGGCGATATCTCGAAAAGGCGGCCACCTATAGAACTAAGGATCACTCATTTTTAAAATACTCATTAACACCTTTCATTTTATACCCATATCGTATAAGCACATTCTAGAGTCACCCCTGGTCCAACTTTATGGCGATATCTCGAAAAGGCGTCCACCTATAGAACTAAGGATCACTCCCTTTTAAAATACTCATTACCACCTTTCATTTGATACCCATATCGTACAAACACATTCTAGAGTCACCCCTGGTCCACCTTTAGGGCGACATCCTGAAATGGCGTCCACCTATAGAACTATGGCCCACTCCCTTTGAAAATACTCTTTAATACCTTCCATTTGATACCCATGTAATACAAACACATTCCAGGGTTACCCTAGGTTCATTTTCCTACATGGTAATTTTCCCTTATTTTGTCTCCAAAGCTCTCAGCTGAGTATGTAATTTTCGGTTACACCCGAACTTAGCCTTCCTTACTTGTTAATTTTCCTACCATTTTCAAAATTATATATAATTAACCAGGTGCATTAAAACCAAGCAACCCCACGTACTTGAACACTAACGCTTTTCTTTTTCATCCACAGTACCTACCGTTCATAGAGGCTGCATCATTGAAGACAGAGATGTCCACCGGAGATCGTACCTAGCATACATCCATACGTACATATCATACTTTCAGTATTTAATATATCGTGCCTGGGGACGGTTGCTGGCGCAACCGACGGGTTCTTAGTTGCTCGTCGCAAGGGGCCGGCATGTTTAGGCCACCAGCCTAAATATTTCGGACCACCCTAACGCGCGCGCTAGTTATCTTATTATTAACGGTAACGGCTAACGGCTAACACCTGCCGAGCGCTAACTTCGAAGGGGAAAAATTCGACGAAAGTTAGCTATCTGCAGGAGCCACGGACTTTTTCGCGGTTTTGACTTTTTCTTCTATTTTTGAACATTAGAGAGCCAGCAGCTATCCCCAGGTGAGTAATCCTACCATATATTTTCTCATTCCCAATGTAATTAATTTCACAATTTTTTTTTTTTATTTATTATTATCTTGATTTAACTTGCCGATTGTATTTGTAATAATTAATTCCTATCCCACACAGCAACTATTGTTAGTGTTTATATCCTTCAATAAACATTGTAACTCGTTATGCTTATTCTGTTTTATTTCTTTTTATTTTGACGCACATGCCCGATTTACCGGGTCCACATTGCCCCCGCAACAACCTTGTACCGTCTATTTAAGTACTTGCAGGTTCTTTGCATGAAATATATCTTTTGTGGCTATTTTCCCAACCGTGTAATCGATGTGCTCACTAAAGTTTAGTTTGTCATCGATTTTGATTCCTTAATACTTGAAAGTTCTGACTTTGTCAATAGCTATAGCTTCGATGTTTATATTTAGAAGTGGTAACTCATTGTTCTGAAAATTCCTTCTTGATATATGACAACCTTCGTTAGGTTGACTTAGGTTAGGTTGACTTAAAAGCTGCATTTGACTACCTTGAAAAAAGCGCGTCGCGTCGTTTGCATCGACTTCAAAAACGATTTAAGATGTTGCGATATTATTTATAACCATCTCTTCTTTTAAAAATAGATTTGCCCTAGACAAGAATCACATCTTTTGCGACAAAAAAATGTTTTTTCATATCCAGCTCAAAGTTTAAACACTTAAAGATCCAAAAAGCTACATGGCTCTAACCCCTAGGTTTCAAACCCGGGTCAGATTCCTGCCAGAACGAAAAAGGCGATCTTAGCATTCCACGGTTGGTACGGTAAATAAAGAAAAACTATAGCTTTTTCCGACAAAGTTTTTAGTGCATTAGGATTGTATGGTACATGTGTAAATAAAAATAGAAACCTACTTGTGAAATATTTGTACGGGACATTAGTCAGGTTGGTGAAACTTCAACGAAACTATTAATATCAAACAAAAAAATATATTTGGCAGTAGTTATATTATATTGTTTAAAAACAAATGGTTTTGACGGGACTCGTGTGCAATTCACTTTTCAAATTTCGATTTCATTTATACTATATATTGCAGCGTGCTCCACCTCCTTCAAAAATCCTGGGTTCAAGCCCCGGGCAAAGCAACTTCAAAAATTTAGAAACATGCCGGACGTTGTGGCCCTCAAATGGCCCGATGAAACCAGGCTAATCCTGTTCATTTTTTTATACTCAGTTGAGCAGAGCTCACAGAGTATATTAATTTTGATTGGATAACGGTTGGTTGTACAGGTATAAAGGAATCGAGATAGGTATAGACTTCCATATATCAAAATCATCAGTATCGAAAAAAAATTCGATTGAGCCATGTCCGTCCGTCCGTCCGTCTGTCCATTAACACGATAACTTGAGTAAATTTTGAGTTATCTTGATGAAATTTAGTACGTAGGTTCCTGGGCACTCATCTCAGATCGCTATTTAAAATGAACGATATCGGACAATAACCACGCCCACTTTTTCGATATCGAAAATTTCGAAAAAACGAAAAAGTGCGATAATTCATTACCAAATACGGATTAAGCGATGAAACTTGGTAGGTGAGTTGAACTTATGACGCAGAATAGAAAACTAGTAAAATTTTGGACAATGGGCGTGGCTCCGCCCTTTTTCATTTAATTTGTCTAGGATACTTTTAATGCCATAAGTCGAACAAAAATTAACCAATCCTTGTGAAATTTGGTAGAGGCTTAGCTCCTAGGACGATAACTGTTTTCTGTGAAAAAGGGCGAAATCGGTTGAAGCCACGCCCAGTTTTTATACACAGTCGACCGTCTGCCCTTCCGCTCGGCCGTTAACACGATAAATTGAGCAAAAATCGATATATCTTTTCTAAACTCAGTTCACGTACTTATCTTTGTATTGTTGTAAAAAATGGCCGAAATCCGACTATGGCCACGCCCACTTTTTCGATATCGAAAATTACGAAAAATGAAAAAATGCCATAATTATATACCAAATACGAAAAAAGGGATGAAACATGGTAATTGTATAGGTCTATTGGCGCAGAATATAACTTTATAAAAAAACTTGGTAAAATGGGTGTGACACCTACCATATTAAGTAGAAGAAAATGAAAAAGTTTTGTAGGGCGAAATCAAAAGCCCTTGGAATCTTGGAAGGAATACTGTTCGTGGTATTACATATATAAATAAATTAGCGGTACCCGACAGATGATGTTCGGGATCACCCTGGTCCACATTTTGGTCGATATCTCGAAAACGCCTTCACATATACAACTAAGGGCCACTCCCTTTCAAAACCCTCATTAATACCTTTAATTTGATACCCATATCGTACAAACACATTCTAGAGTCACCCCTGGTCCACGTTTATGGCGATATCTCGAAAAGGCGTCCACATATAGAACTAAGGCCCACTTTTTTTTCAAATACTCATTAATATCTTTCATTTGATGACCATATCGTACAAAAAAATTCTAGAGTCACCCCTGGGTCACCTTTATGGCGATATCTCGAAAAGGCATCCACCTATAGAACTAAGGCCCACTCCCTTTTAAAATACTCATTAACACCTTTCATTTGATACCCTTATCGTACAAACAAATTCTAGAGTGACCCCTGGTCAACCTTTATGGCGATATCTCGAAAAGGCGTCTACCTATAGAACTAAGGCCCACGCCCTTTTAAAATACTCATTAACACCTTTCATTTGATACCCATATTGTACAAAAGCATTCTAGAGTCACCCCTGGTCCACGTTTATGGCGATATCCCGAAAAGGCGTCCACCCATAGAACTAAGGCCCACTCCTTTTTAAAACACTTATTAACACCTTTCGTTTGATACCCATATTGTACAAACGCATTCTAGAGTCAAACCTGGTCCACTTTTATAACGATATACCGAAAAGGCATCCACCTATAGAACTAAGGCCCACTCCCTTTTAAAATACTCATTAACACCTTTCATTTGATACCCATATAATACAAACAAATTCTAGAGTCACCCCTGGTCCACCTTTATGGCGATATCTCGAAAAGGCGTCCACATATAGAACTAAGGCCAACGCCCTCTTAAAATACTCATTAACACCTTTCAATTGATACTCATATCGTACAAACAAATTCTAGAGTCACCCCTGGTCCACCTTTATGGCGATATCCCGAAAAGGCGTCCACCTATAGAACTAAGGCCCACGCCCTTTTAAAATACTCATTAACACCTTTCATTTGATACCCATATTGTACAAACGCATTCTAGAGTCACCCCTGGTCCACGTTTATGGCGATATCCCGAAAAGGCGTCCACTCATAGAACTAAGGCCCACTCCCTTTTAAAACACTTATTAACACCTTTCGTTTGATACCCATATTGTACAAACGCATTCTAGAGTCAAACCTGGTCCACTTTTATAACGATATACCGAAAAGGCGTCCACCTATAGAACTAAGGCCCACTCCCTTTTAAAATACTCATTAACACCTTTCATTTGATACCCATATAATACAAACAAATTCTAGAGTCACCCCTGGTCCACCTTTATGGCGATATCTCGAAAAGGCGTCCACATATAGAACTAAGGCCAACGCCCTTTTAAAATACTCATTAACACCTTTCAATTGATACTCATATCGTACAAACAAATTCTAGAGTCACCCCTGGTCCATCTTTATGGCGATAAAAAATACTCATTAATACCTTTCATTTGATACCCATATCGTACAAAATAAATTCTAGAGTCACCCCTGGTCCACCTTTATGGCGATATCTCGAAAAGGCGTCCACCTACAGAACTTAGGCCCACTCCCTTTTAAATTATCATTAACACATTTCATTTGATACCCATATCGTACAAACAAATTCTAGAGTCAGGCCTGGTCCACTTTTATGGCGATATCCCTAAATGGCGTCCATCTATAGAACTATGGCCCACTTCCTCTTAAAATACTATTTAATACTTTCCATTTGATACACATGTCATACAAACACATGCCAGGGTTACCCTAGGTTCTTTTTACAACATGGTGATTTTCCCTTACTTTGTCTCCACAGCTCTCAACTGAGTATGTAATGTTCGGTTACACCCGAACTTAGCCTTCCTTACTTGTTAATACATAATTTTTAATTTTTATTCTAATACTAGCGGCCCGGTACGTGCTTCGCTACGTATAAAGTGAAATATTAAATCAAACTCATTTATTACAAAAAAAAAGATATTTTATTATTTGCTAGCTATTTTAAAACTTAATCCAAAACATTTGGATGAACAATATTTTTTGTTTTTCCATTTTGAGCATGAATAAACAAACAGCGGGGGGTACCGGCTCTGGAACAGGCAACATATAGTTGGCCATGTGAAAAACATGATTCCTCCAAATTCACACCACAAACGTTAAGTGTGTGCCCTTGGGCTTTGTTGATGGACATCGCAAATGATAAACGCACAGGATATTGTAATCGTTTTAATTCAAATGGCATATCAGTTGGAATCATAGGGATACGCGGTATTAAACAAAGTTCTCCTTTTGATTTACCAGTTAAGATCGTAGCTTCAATCAAATTTGGCAATAAATTTGTCACTGGCAATCTGGTGCCATTACACAGTTTTGATGGATTAATATTTCGCAATAATATAATCAAAGAACCCACTTTCAGATTCAAACAATGCGGTGGCATACCAGCCGCTTCTAATGAATTTAAAAATTCAATTGGATAATTCATTGCCTCACATTGATTCATAGCACTGTCAATTGATTTATATGTCGTGACTACACCTGGGAGTTTTGCTTGAATTTGAAAATTGATGGCATTGATATGAATTTTCTTCGGTGCTAAAATGGCGCCTCCTCTCAACCAATCATGATTTCTGTAATTCTGAAGAATGTTTGGAAAAACACATTCAATCAATTCATCTATCGATTTCGTAATTGTACAAACATTTTTCGGTACAGTGATCAAAACGTTGGTTCTGTCGATTTGTATTTTGCCATCACCAATTTCTAACAATTGTTTCGAAGACTCATGGGCAGCTGGATCATTTTGTAGGTGAATACGCATATTGAATTTCAGTGTCACTTTTTGTACATATCTCCAAAAAACTGATGACTTCAAACAGGCATTTATTTCATCAGAAGGAGTTGATCTAGGAATGACAGGCAATGTTTGTCGAAAATCCCCTGACAGTAATATCAAAGCAACACCAAAAAGCTGTTGATTACCACGTAAATCTTGCATTGTTCGATTAAATGCTTCCAGTAATTTTTTATTCACCATTGTACACTCATCCCATAAAATAATTGACGTTAATCGCAGAACTTTTGCCATAGCAGAATTTCTTGACATATTGAAGGTTGGAGTTTCAATCACCTGTACATTCAATGGCAATTTTAATGAAGAGTGTACTGTCCGACCACCTTCTAATAATGTAGCAGCAATTCCCGAAGATGCAAGTGCCAATGCAGTTTTCTGTTCCGATCGAATAGTCGCTAAAATCAGTGATATAAGGAAAGTTTTTCCTGTACCACCAGGTGCATCCAAGAAATATAATCCACCTGCATTATTGGAAATGGCTTGCATGATTGTGTCATATACATGTTTTTGCTGAATATTCATTTTGGCTATATTCGATTGTACAAATAAACGCAAATCATTAGAATTGAATTCCTGCTCACGTTGCAATTCACGATCAAACAGATCATGCATCTCACGATTTGGTGCGATCCTACCCAATTATACTAATGTTTTATTTGCAATCGTTAGACACATATCTTCAATTATTATCAAAGCTTCGTTGTACATTTCCAAAGTTATCAACAAATCAGGATTTCTTGCATTATGACGCATACGAATTAAAATATCTTCTGCAATATAATGTTTATATTTGTTCCATAATTCAAGTGGATTTGATGGCATACATGTTGATAATATAATGGCAAATAGCATTCGTATTTGTTGAGGATGAGCCGAAATAGATGCATCATGAAGTGTTGAATCGCAATGAGCATCATCCTCCAACAAATGCAAAAGTTGGCATGCTTCACGGTATGTTTGACACAAATGACCGTTCACTGTTCCCGATTCTTGAAATGATTTTGAGCCATTCACGTTAACTAATAACAATGTCAAATAAAAACACTCAACATTGTTTGGATGTACTGTATATATTCTCCCAATTGCATCTGTTTGGAAAATGCCAGGATGCCCATAAACTGCAGTTCCTTGTTTACATCTTTGAAATTTTTTCGAAGACATATTCCATGTGTAATACTGAGGCACTTCAGAATATAACAAAGTTATCACAAATGTATCAGTTTCTCATAATTTAAAAAAAGTTGTTAACGTAGTTGCTGGTGGTTGTGCTGCTCTTTCCAATACATTTGCTACATTAAAATAAACACCTTGGCCATTCTCAAGATGTACAGCCAAGTGAACAACCGCAGGATGTCTTTCGTGCATTGGAAATGACATAATCCTCCTGTAGTGATAAAATTCCCTATTTTAATACATAGCGACACATCTGGCAACGCCATTGCTGACAATGCAAGATGTGTCATTGTGAATGGTGCACTCTGTAAGAAAGAGTAAGAAATATGTTCAATCATATTGTAATAAGTAGTCAGCTATTGGAATACAATATGTAAGACAGTAGGCAAATTATGTTGTGTTAAATGAAATATAAAAATGACGAATGGCAATAGTGCCATCGGCATTTTTATGTTTCACCGCCATCATTATAATTTGAACACAATCGTATGCAGACGCATTTTCAGTAGTCGGGAAAAGTTTTAAATAAAAATTATAATTTAAATTACAACAAAGTAATTATAGTGTTTAATTTGTATGCTTTTTAAAGTTTACCGCAGACTGCCGCCACGGCAGTGTATTTTTAACCCATATGCACACCATGGCAACAATATGGAGGCGGCGCCCTCCACGTTTTCAATTTCGGACTTAGCATGGCGTTGTGACCACTTCCAGGTAACCGAGGGTGAGTCTGGGTCGGCTAGCGAACCCGAACACAATACTCCAGACAGCTTCATTGCTACTAATATAGCGTCCCATTTGATACTGAGTAATTTCGTCATTTGTATTATCACTAGCAACACCGAAAATTGCCATATTGCTCCCATTATTTACATACTTGCAAATATATTTAATGGATTTTGACAGAATTACAATATTCCACATTTATATGAGCATTGAATATTTTCGATTATAATGGACAATACGGAACCACCCAACGATAATCAACTTCAACTTCCTGGTTATGCATTCTAATGGTTGCCGTTTTGCCATTATCATTAGGTGATCTACGTCGATACAACGGATATCCGTCATTGCCCGTTATTGTGTCTGAAGAAATTGCCTTGGGTATCGTTTCGAACACTTTTCATCAATCATACATGGTGAATTCACATTTAGTTCACCGCACGGTCCATGTATCATGTTTTAACGATAACTTGAAATAACTCAGGATCAGCAGTGTGATCAGGAATTTCAGCTGATATAAGATTATCGATTTGATCCGGAGTTATTTTATGTACCAGCCAAATTAGTATATGTGCGTGCGGCAATCCCCTTTTCTGCCATTCGATGGAGTACATATGGCAACGTACCTCCCCAAATACATATAATTTCACAATTAAATTCATAAGTGCTTTACATTTTTGCCGAAAAACACGCGCAGTAATGTCATGACGATCGGTTGTCGACTGTCCTGCAAATAAATTGTTTTTGATATCATCCCACTGCGGATTACATGTAAATGTAATGAACAGATCCGGTCGACCATATTTTCGTACATAACACATTGCTTCTTGTGCATATTCGTTCATATTCCGTGGGCTACCAATATACGAAGATGGCAATATAGTTAAACATCCGATGTCATTAATATCAGCATCATTCGCTATCGCATCTAGCAAATTAATATATTGTTCAGATTTTAATTTTCCTTGGTTGAAACGAATAAAATTAAACGTTCTGTTTCTATTTTGGCATACGTATCAACGATGTAGTGATGATATAGTTTACCACATCTCAAGATATAATTTTGTTCTTGTGGATACGACTAAAAATTCATGGCACTAACTTTTCCTGTAAATGTAGATCTGAAAATAAGTGCAAAATGTGACTTAAGAAATTTATACATATGATGAAATGTGAACACACTGAAAATATTATTTACCTGTTCGTGGATCAATCATTGGTATATTGATATGGTAGCCATCGTCACCTTTCCAATGCAATATTGGGTATTGTATTGCGCCGTAACTGCGTTGAAGTTCCGAAACACGTTGCAATTGCTCATTTCTGCGATGAAGTATAATATCACGGGATTGAAACTGATCACCAAGAATTACAATTGCAAGCTCATCAATTGTCGCTGCATTGAATCGCCTTTCATGCTCTCCAAAAGGTGTTCTATCAGCCCTTATTACGATTTTGTGATTATCAGATGGCATACGATCGAGAGCAATTTTGAACAATTGAACTAGTGCGTTATGCTGATGAAAAAATCTTTGTAGCTCACAAATAATTTCTCTTCGTGTAATCAAAGCAATTGCACAACTGTGATCCAATTCACGATTTTCATCACCAATAAAATAAATTTGCAAAACTTTATAATCAGCGTCGGGGTATGGCAATAGCGAACCAGCTTGATGATAAATTTGGCCCTGAATCTGCAACATGTATGCAATTTTAGGTATATGTTGCATAATAATTTTTAAAACTATAGAATACTTTTATGATTCAGATTGATTGGGACAATCCTGCTTAAGTATTTACCTTAAACTTTGGCATACAATTATCTCTAATAATGTTAGTAGCACCAAAATAAGTCATTTGAAATGCCGAATTGCATTGTTGAATATGACTCAAAAAGTTTTTCGAATTTTCAGAAGTCCCAAAAATTAATGAACACAATGATTCGGGTGGAGTTCCCAATGTTGGCAATCTGACTTTGCCATTAGCACAACACATGCCGGGCGTTTCACTTGGAAACTTAGCCGCATCACAATGTGGACATATTGTGTCCATTATTCCAATATATCCGTACATACTGTAATCAATCTGACTGTTTTAATTAAAAGCAGCACGCATAATTTCAGGTACAACAGATCTATTTCGTGCATTACATTCACGCTGCGATGCATTAGCTTGTGCTCGTTCATTTGGAGTCTATGATCATCTTTGTAATGCCGCAACATTTGCATGACGCGTTCGGCGACCTATATTTCCTCGTGTGGGTCTTGGCATTTTCTTTCAATTAAAAAAGAATAAATTAAATTTAAAAAAATGTCTACATTAATAGTGGTACACCATATATTTTTTCAAATAAGGAAACACACATGCATTCGTGTAATTCACTTCAACAGTTCAAAACTTACCGTTTTTTGCTCGGAAATTCGCGTTGCGCTATATTTCTTCTTTTCACAAATTCACACAAACTTCAATAATTATTAAACAAAAACACTATTTGCATTTTTATGTAATAATTTACCCCGCTGTAATTTCGGACACTACTAAACGTATTGGGCTGCTTCGTTTTTTCCGCTAACGAATGGTGTTGTGACCAAAGAAAACGCTCCAGCGATGTTTACACTCCAATGTCATTTATTCTCTTAATTTGAATTTTCTTGATGATAAGAGCCAAAGCTCTATATACCTATCTATACAAAATAATCATGTATTTCTCTATGCAAAAAAAAAAAAAATGCACCGTAATATTATTCGATGTCTTATCAAAGCCTGCGTTGTTTGTCGATCTGCCTGCTACATACACACATGTTGATATAAATATAATGCAAGTAAGTTTGTAGGTGGGAATAATAAGTAAGCTAGTTAAGACGAAAGTACATACATTTTGAGAGTGAAAGAGCGTAGCTAAGTAGGTAACAAATCGTTTAGTAAATTATTAAACTATTATTGATGTATGTATGTTAATATGAAAACGTATAATCGGCTGGCGAAGTGGGATGAATCTGACCAAACAAATGGGTTTTTGGTGTGTTTTTCAAAATAATTTCACCATATATTGAGCGCTTTTCAGCGCTTTCAGGTAAAAAGATTATATTGTTATATGATTGAATATACCATTTTAACTGGTTATAGTACATAAGAATGCAATCTCTTAACCTGAAGACGAGCTCCCAGTTGTTCAATATCTCGAGTCCTTAGTTACCCAGCGAAAAGAAAAGCCCTCTTTTCATTAGCATTTATCAACAACTTACAATGGATACTCATGTGGCTCAAAAACATCCTAGGTTTATCCAGGTCCACGTTTTGGTCTATATCTCGAGACCCTAGTCACGGAGGGGCATGAAAAATAATAATCATCAACAGCTCCCATTTGCTACCCATATTATACAAACACATCCTAAAGTTATCCGGGTCCACGTTTTGTTCTATATCTCGAGACCCTAGTCACGGAGGGGCATAATAAAATAATAAATATAATCTATACTATAGCAATCATCAACAGCTTCCATTTGCTACCCATATTGTACAAACACATCCTAAAGTTATCCGGGTCCACGTTCTGGTATATATCTCGAGTCCCTAGTCACGGAGCGGCATGAAAAATACTATATACTATAGCATTCATCAACAGCTTCCATTTGATACCCATATTGTACAAACACATCCCAGGGTTAACCGGGTTCACGTTTTGGCCTATATCTCGAGACCCTGGTATCCGATTCTTAAAATTTCAAAACGCGAACCCTCTACTAAACAGTCAGAACAAAGTCTAAAAATTTGGTTTGGATAGGTGCGCCCGTTCTTGAGTTATAAAATCACAACTAAAAATGGCATTCATTTTTATATATATAAATTTATTTATGTTTGTAATTTATAATGTTTAATTTTTATTGTTACCGAGTCTTTGAGAGGCAGTGGCTTCCTAACCGTCGAGATCTAAAACTGCCCAGCTACAGAGAAACTCATCAGCTGAGAAATATGGATTCACAAATGCAATAAATTAAAAGTATACATATGATTTTTTAATTATTACGAGAAGACAGAACTGTATTTTTTTCATGGCAAAGAGCGATTCCAAAACATCAATTATTCTCGAGTATAGGTTTATAATGCCTTGAAACTCGGCAATGAACATTCAAGTTTACTTCGTTCAAAACAAATGGGCTTGAAGTCGATCCATATAATAGTTTAGCTATAAATATTACACCTAAAATTTCTCTACGACTTGCAAGTGTGGGAAGATTAATTATTTTTAACCGATTAGTGTAAGGAAGAAGATTATACGAAAGTTCCATTGAAGATTTCTCAAGGCGAAAAATAAAAATGGTTTTTGAGTTGATTCTATCCTATCCAAATGAACTTGATAACGCGGATTCCAAATTATCGATCCATATTCTAATATCGGCCTCACCAATTATGTAAAACGGGTTTTTGTAACGTAAGGGTCACTAAACTCTTTTGACCATCTTTTCACATATGCTAATACTCCTCTCGCTTTATTTGCTTTGGCATTAATATGGGGGTTGAAACTAGGTCTACAATTCATTGTAACTTCCAAGTCGACAAAAACATGAACGCTTTCCAGAGTTTGGCTATTAATTGAGTAAGAAGCCGTCTGTACTTTTCCGAGTGAAAAACACACGAGTTTTCATTTGGCTATGTTGAGCGGCATATAATTCGCATTACACTCTGTGACTAAACAATTCAAATCCGACTGGAGTACAGAACGTTCTTCAACCGACGCGTATGACTTAAAAATTTTTACTTCGTCGGCGTACATTGAAATTTTACAATATTTTTTAGTTTTGGAAATATCGTTTATAAAGAGCAAAAACAGAATCGGACCAAGTGGCTGCCCTGAGGAAAACAAAACATTCGAACAAGTGTTTTTAAAAATTACTATTTGAGTTCTGTCGCAAAGATATGAGGAGATCCAGCGAGTTAGGCCAGGTTGAAAGCCAACCAATTCGAGTTTATTGAAAAGTAATGAGTGGCATACTTTGTCGAATTGAGTCCGTGTGCCTTATCATCGAATTGACTGTAGCAGTGAAATATGGTCCATTTACACTGATAGTTTAGAAGACGGTGGAATATAGCAAACGGCTAAGTAAATATGACAACGGCCTAGTAAGATTTGGATGCATTTAAACTAGATGGAACCAGCTGCGCGTAACTTAACATCTTCAGATGGAATTGAAGAATGTACAGCTAGCCAGGCACCACCCCGGTTTATGACGAGCATCGCAATGATATTAGCCTCTCGACGTAATATGCGACCATCACAGGGCGATATCATTATCACAACATCCATAATAATTGAGTATTGCAGATCAACATGTTTTTGTATTGTACCGAACACTGGTTCGAACAGTTCGACACGACCAATGCCCAGTGCAACAACATAAAAATATACTTAGCGTCGATGTGCTCTGACGAACCAACAGAGTTATATGCTTGTAAGCGGGCGAGCGTAACTTAAAAGCCCAGGTAAGGCAATCACCAACACACCCACTTGATATTGTACAATTGAGCCGTTTATTTTGAAAGTGGCATAAGTCATTTCATGTCGTTTAGGTTCAGTGGTAATTTGTTTGTATCTCTCCTCGCCTCCAGTTTTTTAGAGTCCAATATCCAAAAGATGCAATTCTTATTATTATTTTATAATTGTAGAACCCTCTATATATGCATTCGTTCAAAAATAACAATGCATTTAAGGCCATGAGTTGGAAATGACTTATGCCACTTTCAAAATAAACGGCTCAATTGAAGGTACACATATAGGTATATATATGTAGATTCCCAGTAGCAAAAGGTAATAGGTAGGAAATGAGTTGGTAATAGTCAAAGTGAGGGTCCACTGCTGAATTTATCGCTGAATTTTAACACAGCGATGTCCTACGAAATTCATACCTGAACAACTAGCTTACCGGTGGATATTAACCAGTCAATTATATGAATTACCAACTCACATACTTGGGACATGAATTGATCAGCTCTTCACATTACCGACACACATACTTTGATTTAAATAATTTTGCTCAAAATAACAACAACGATTTTAAAACGAAATTTGTTTCTTCTCTCACCCCGCAACCTATTACCAACTGGCTTACCTTTTTCAGTTCTGAATTCTTTTGCTACTGGGTTGGAATTAATGAGCATGCACTAATACTTGGAAAACCCGCACATGCGTATAACGAAGATGGCGCTCAACTAGTGGAACGGAGAACTACTGGATGATGTTAAGGCACAAATCATACATACATACCATGCAGAAAATCCAATGAGGCAAGCTATCGCACAACCAGTATGAATGCTATGCCAAACTAGTCTCCATCTGTCTCTTTTTTTTTTTGTTCTTTTTTTTTTACAAGAAACGTAGATTTTTTTCTGTATTCGAGGTATAGTAGATTTCGATCATATAAAAACAGTCCCAAACCGGACCGGATTACCAAGAACCATCTCTGTCCTTATTTATGGTGAAATAGCCTAGCTGCGCCAGAGCAAGATGGCGAAGTACGCAATAGGGAAAAGTACCAAGTTCGAACCCTAAGAGGAGGATATGAAGAAATATAAAACTTGAGCTTTGGTTGTTTGCTATTCAACGATCGACAGTTACGTAGATGATTTATTTAGGGTTTACGCAATTTCAATCATTTTTTTGAACCAGTATGAATTTATGCTGGTACACTCCTGTTTTTTGTGTTAAGCAAATTAGGATGGCGTTATCTATAACGTTATTTCTCATCTCTCGATACGATTAAGGATGTCATTGTCTGATCTGACTGTACAAAGGTATATCAAGAAGAAAAGAAAAAAAAACAATGTCTAACGGGAAGATCAGGCGATTATGCCGTTTGACCTATACCTAAGGAGAACAGATATGGAAAACTGGAAAACTCCCGGTAGAAGCAAAGGCTTTGAAGGCGTAGGCCAAAGATTAATAAAATCAGTTTTGATGTAGCCATCGGCAAGACCACCACGGTGGGCGAGAACCACCCGAACACGCGTGTGTACACAAAATTTTGCATTGAATACTCAATACTAATAAAAAAAAAAAAAACATTAAATTTCCGAATAGCTGGTAATTATAAGTGCGTTAAAAATCTAAAGGTGAAATCCAAACGATTTTTGGAGTTGATTTCAATTTACCAAGAGTTTATGTGGAGACATCGGAATGACCTGGCAAAAATTAAAATCGTCGGACCCAATCCCGCGTGCGTTGGGACTAAAATCCCCGGCTGTTCTAGATAATTTCTAAAGTTAATTGATTAAAGTTGCTAAAAACATGGCGTAGAATCAAGCACATTTTATTTCGCGAACGGTTAATTTGTGAATGTGAATAATTGTCTAATAAATAATGCTCCAAATAAGCTTTTACAGTGCGTTAAGATAATGATTGACAAAATTAATCAAGAGAAAATTTATATAAATAGCCTTAAAAATGAGAATTGTGTTGGCTAAGCTCAAAGTTTATAAAATATCTGATAAATTGAAATGGAGTAGTAGCTAATAAAACGCTCTAAAGTGCATTGTGCAATAAAGTGGAATAACTATTAAAGTAGCGAAAAGCTTTCAGAGCGAGTTTCCCAACAGAATAACTTTCAATAGATGAAATACAGAACTGTCTATCTAACAGAAACTCTCCTACAATCCGAATATTCGGCAATTGCTAACAAAAATTTTAATAAATTTGACCCTCTACATATTTTTTCTTAACTTATTGTTCTTATTATGTGGCGAATGGCTTTCGTTGTGCATGAACATACACTTGATAGCATATCACGTATGGCGCCATAATAATCGTACTGTTATGACGGGAGCTGGACTTTACGATCCCACAACGATATTAAAAGTAGCAGGCAAACTGCAGTGATCTCGAAGTAGAACTAAAGGGTCTGAAAAGTTACAATGAACTGCCTATGGATATAAAAAGTTGCAACCAAATAACAGTATTTAAAACAAAATTATATGAATATTGTAAAACCTTAGCTATAAGATAAAAAACTGTAATATTTTCAAATTTACGAATTAGGCTTCTGGCCGTAATAAATAAATAATCTAATCTAATCTAACCACAAAAAACTACTTAAACCAATTAATAAATATTAAAAACTACAACCAACTCGGAGCCGGTTGTAAGCCAGATGAACAAATCGAGCTATTGTGGCCCTTTTGAGTTCTAAACGCAATAAGAAAATAAAATCTACTTGCTTGACCCGAGAAGAACGGTGAAAAGTTTGTAGGACCGTGATTCATCAAATGAAAATGTTTGAAGAGGCCAATGTGCCCAACTAACTTTAAAAATGTCAACGAAAAATAAGAAAAGAAAAATCACCACGCAGGTGAAGGAGTAGCTGTAACCTTGGTCCATACTCAGGCGCCGAAATTTCCCAACAAACGTCGATGCGGTCGACTTAACGGATTCCTGGAAATTTATCTCTAGAGTTAAATAAGTTATAAAGATTTTTTTTTGTTTGTTTCCAAATTTTCTTAGGAAAATTAGCTAGTTAGATTGGTTGCATAAATAAATTAATTAGGGATGTAACTAGTTTCTTGGTCTTTCTTACGATCACGCAGTGATAGTTTCATATTGTAATTATGATAATTTAAAAAGAAAATTTGTGTACCTTAAAACAGGGAGTTAAGATAATAATCTCGTCGATTTAAGTTTCCCGTAATTTTGGTTTAATTATATGGTTTGGAATTCCGAAAAGTTCACAAACTCGCATTTTCGGTATAAAATTTTAAGAGTTGATCTCTTAGGTAATACCGAAAATGGGCTCGCCCTCTTAAGTTCGTTAATACATTTTTGTATAATTAACACCATTCGATTTACTAGTGATGTCAAATTATGCATTCTAACATGTTGCCAGTGTATTTTCAAAAATAATTGTAACACTAGCAGACAAGGTCGCTAGACATAACACATCGAACTTACAACATTCCCGTCATCGTCGCTGAGCTCACCGTCGCATCGATGGAGATCAAGTAAGTAGAAAAAAAAAATATAGGTACTTCAATTACGTACATATTGCATTTTTTCAGTAGAAACATGTGTCGACGTGTTAGATTTGAAAATATTTTTCATTTTATGGGTAATTATTAGGTGAAAAATATCCCTTTTGTCTTTACATCAGAGCCGGCCACACAAATAGTAAAACAATTGCATAAGTGTGTGTAAAATTTGAGTGACTGTGGACTGTGAAGTTTGAAATTAAAAAGGACTTTGGTTATTTGATTTCAAGCTAATCCTGACTATATTTACTTATGTATATTCGCGGAGGTCGAGCTAGTCAGATAAAACTTTTTTATAATAAAAGCAGGTATGGTGTTTATTCAATGCAAAATTTACTTAAAAAAATTCACTTTTTCATTAAGTAAGAACTATAAAACAAAGTAAATGTAAAGATAGAAATATATATTTTCAAAAAAGTTATTCAATAAAAAAAATTTATGAAAATTAATAAAACTAAGTAGAACGTATAAAAATATGTTTATATTAAATTGTCAATATTTATTAATAATTAATTAATATTTAAATTGTCAATATTAATACGTATGTTCAAAAGAAACTTAATAATACTTACTAAACGTATTAAAAGTCACTTTAACATTGCAGCATATGGTTTTTATTATTTGCCCAAAAAGTAGCATGGACTTTTCCTTTTGCATTCACTGTTAATTTTAGTGAGTGACAAGCGAAAGCAAACGATCGTAATCACATATCGTTAGTGTCGGTGTGAAAATACGAACTCAAATTGCACAATGTGTAACTTTTGGCCGGTTTTTGCTTTAGTCATTTCGTTTGCATATTTTTCCTTTGGCACAAGTTCGTATCTTTAGTCATTTCGTTTGCATATTTTTCCTTTGGCACAAGTTCGTGTCTTTAGTCGTTACATTTATTTATTTTACTTTAGCGCAAAAATCGAGTTGATAACTCAAAACAAAGCCCATATATTGAGGGGATTTGCGAATAATGGGATTTCCCAAGTAAGCTTACGAATGTTTGAAATTAATATTTATATAATTAATTATTAAGCTACTGCAATAAACGGACCAAACCATAGAGAGCTCGTATATCAGAATAATAAATACTTATATCGATTAATTAGATATCTTTTAGTCTTAGGTAGTATTAATTGGCTTTTGAATAAACTGTAAAAAAAAAGTATCTAAAAACTAAGAATACGTTGGATTTATTTTTTTTGTTATATTATTAAATATAATCTAGATGATCAAATAGAGTTAGTTATTACCTATTTTTCAATAAATGTATGAAATCTTTGTAGTATAAAAGAGAAATGGATTTCTAATTCTTTCATGTGGATGAAATGTAGGGAAAGGTTAGTATAACAGGTTTAAATGTTTTTCTTGGGTTAATGTACATAAAGTCAAGGTACATTAACAGGTTGGGTGGGTAAAGACGAGGAGGGAAAATTCCATCTTTCCAATCCCTCCATCGCTGGTTGCAATGACCCTTTTTGATTCCGCTTTTGTTATAAATTTTTTTTTTTCGCTGCTTGAGTTTCGCTGTTTTTTTTTTTTTTGTTGTATTTTTATCTCCGTTCATGAGGTAAATAGTGTTAAATACCCTGCATACAGATTTTTGTTTCGTGTGAATTTCGCTGTATGTGACCGAGACAAGCCCACTCCCATTTCCCTGAGCCAGGCTGTAGCATAGCAAGGTATGCAGACCCGTCTCGGAAGCATGCGCCTGACCCTTTTTTAGTAGTAAAACGGCAGCATTCGGGAGAAGTTCGTTACAGGTTCTATTTAAGCGGTCATTTCTATAGGTCTGTAACTCACCGCAAAAAATTTCGGAATTAAAAACATTACGTTTCAGCCATGTTTGGGTAAAAGCAAATATTATTGCTTAGTTATGTGTGCTATGGTTACAGTGAATGGTTTTCAAATACTATAAGTAAGTTTATTTAGTATTTAAGCCTCTAACGTTCTGATAGTAAATGATTAAGCAAGATTTTAAATTAATTTTTGGGATCGAAACTTTGAGGAGGAATTTTCGTTACATTTTGAGTAGTCTCAATAGTCTTATTCACAAATTCGCGAAAAAAGGCCCCGCGGGCATAAATGGAACCACAGCTTTCGGATAAGGGGAAGCCAAGTCTATGAGCTCCAACACTTCCGTAAGATTAATGTTCTGAGCAGGGTAAGATTCAAAGCGTTAGGCTTTGTTTGTTATCACGTTTGTCTCTATTTCTAGCTAAACAATGTGGTAACTCATCCACGCACTTGAAAGATTTGAACAACTATCGTACTGATTGAACTTTTCCGTGATTATGGAAAGCTTTTTTGCAATTCTGGGAATGCATTTCTGGTTTGCCTCAACAGTTTAAACAGGTCGATTTCTGGTCATCTGCATTTAATGCATGACCAACGTACTCCCTTCTCCCTATCACTGACAGTGTCAACAACTCTAGCCGTCAATCCCGCGCACTTTTCATGGGCGAGCCCATCGCAAAGCCAGCAAGAGATAAAAGGTTCGGATTCGCTTTTTACCTGACAGTTTTTGAAAATGCAAGTAATTTTTCATTGGAAGGTAATAAAAATAGGCTAGTATAAGAATATAGAAGTAGTAAAGATATGTTTATAAATAAAAAAAACAAAAACTGTTGTTGAAATAGCACTAAGAATGAGAAAGTTATATAAAAAAGCAACTCTGAAAGTTTGGGAGCTTAGTGGTAGCTAGCAATTTTAGAGTCACTGTCACTTGACACTTAAAAAGCGACGCAAACAGCTGCGAATACAGTAAATGGTAAATAGCGAGAAAACAAAAAAAAAAACAATTGCAAGGTGAAAAGAATAACAAATTTATTAAAAACTTTGAAATTCACAAAATCTGTACTTTTCAAAACAAACCAATTGCTTTAAAATAAACTCTACGTTCTCGCACTTATTTTTGTCATTAACTATTATTGCAGTTTAGGTCACATATTTTAAAACTCGAAAATGAACACAGAAAAATAAAAATGCAACTTCACAACTACAATGACGTTCCTCAATTAGAACACTTTTTCTAAGCGGAGTCACCCCTCGGCAGTGATTTCAAGTGTATTTCTGCAATCGGAAGAAAAGCTAAGCCTTAATTCTCTTCTGGAAATTTACTCCGGTTAAATTATATCCACATACATATTCCAGGTACAGGTACTTAGTCTATGTACAGATATGAACATTCTGTATATGAAGAAATAAAATATGGTTGCTGAGGAATTTTTGAGAATTATTTGATTTTTCAATTAAATTTTTCTATACCAATTTTTTATAAACTTCTTTTTTCTCAATCTGATACTAATTTAAAATTCTTTATCCTAGGTACGTTGATGTGATTTATCTAAAGTATATTAGCATTGAAAATTAATAAGGAGGACAGTTTGAAAATCGGCGAAAATAATCGATTTTCCATGGAATGCTCGTACTATGGACTTTGTCATTGAACTTCTATGCCAGATTTTTATTCGCCACATATAAGCAAAATACTACTCTCCCCCGCCCCCATGAATCTGCTGCTGAATTAGGCGTGGTTTGCTTAAAAATAAAACTAAAATGAATAACCCTTTCATGCCCGTTGTTGCCTATAGGCAACATTGTATATTTTAGTTTATAACTGTTATTCTATTAAATATTTTTACTAACGGTTTTTTTAAATAAGTAAATTTGTTTACAAAAAGTGAAAGATATTATAAAAAAACAGGTAAGAGAATATTGCAGTGTAAAAAAAGTTTTCAAAATTTCTTTGGTTTGAGCCACACATTTTTGCAAACGCAATGTTGCCTATAGGCAACATTAGTCCATTGAGTACAAATTTCAAATCTGGTATTTTTATACTCAGTTGAGCAGAGCTCACAGAGTATATTAACTTTGATTGGATAACAGTTGGTTGTACAGGTATAAAGTAATCGAAAATCATCAGTATCGAAAAAAAATTTGATTTAGCCATGTCCGTCCGCCCGTCCTTGATAACTTGAGTAAATTTTGAGGTATCTTGATGAAATTTGGTACGTAGGTTCCTGGGCACTCATATCAGATCGCTATTTAAAATGAACGATATCGGACTATAACCACGCCCATTTTTTCGATATCGAAAATTTCGAAAAACACAAAAAATGCGATAATTCATTGCCAAAGAAGGATAAAGCGATGAAGCTTGATAGATGGGTTGAACTTATGACGCAGAATAGAAAATAGGTAAGATTTTGGACAATGGGCGTGGCACCGCCCACTTTTAAAAGAAGGTAATTTAAAAGTTTTGCAAGCTGTAATTTGACAGTCGTTGAAGATATCATGACGAAATTTGGCAGGAACGTTACTACTATTACTATATATGTGCTAAATAAAAATTAGCAAAATCGGATTAAGAACACGCCCACTTTTTAAACAAAATTTTTTTAAAAGTCAAATTTTAACAAAAAATTTTATATCTTTGCTGTATATAAGTAAATTAAGTCAGCATTCAACTCCAGTAATGATATGATGCAACAAAATACAAAAATAAAAGAAAATTTCAAAATGGGCGTGGCTCTGCCCATTTTCATTTAGTTTGTCTAGAACACTTTTAATGCCATAAGTCGAACAAAAATTTACCAATCCTTCTTAAATTTGGTAGGGGAATAGATTCTATGACGGTAACTGTTTTCTGTGAAAGTGGGCGAAATCGGCTGAAGCCACGCCCAGTTTTTAAACACAGTCCACCGTCTGTCCTTCCGCTCGGCCTTTAACACGTTAACTTGAGCAAAAACCGATATATCTTCACTAAACTTAGTCCACGTAATTATCTGAACTCACTTTATCTTGGTACAAAAAATGGCCGAAATCCGACTATAACCAAGCCCATTTTTTCGATATCGAAAATTACGAAAAATGAAAAAATTGCCACAATTCTATACCAAATACGAAAAAAGGATGAAACATGGTAATTTGATTGGTTTATTGACGAAAGATATAACTTCAGAAGAAACTTTGTAAAATGGGTGTGACACCTACCATATTAAGTAGAAGAAGATGAAAAAGTTCTACAGGGCAAAATCAACAGCCCTTGGAATCTTGGCAGGAACACTGTTCGTGGTATTGCAAATATAAATAAATTAGCGGTACCCTACAGATGATTTTCTGGATCACCCTGGTCCAAGTTTTGGTCGATATCGCGAAAACGCCTTCACATATATATCTAAGAGCCACTCGCTTTTAAAACCCCCATTAATACCTTTAATTTGATACCCATATCGTACAAACACATTCTAGAGTCACCCCTGGCCCACCTTTATGGCGATATCTCGAAAAGGCGTCCACCTATAGAACTAAGGATTACTCCCTTTTAAAATACTTATTACCACTTTTAATTTGATACCCATATCGTACAAACACATTCTAGAATCACCCCTGGCCCACCTTAATGGCGATATCTCGAAAAGGCGTCCACCTATAGACCTAAGGCCCACTCCCTCTTAAAATGCTCAGTTACACCTTTCGTTGGATACCCATATCGTACAAACATTCTAGAGTCACCCTTGGTCCACCTTTATGGCGATATCTCGAAAAGGCGTTCACCTATAGAACTAAGGCCCATTCTCTTTTAAAATACTCACTAACACCTTTCATTTGATATCGATATCGTACAGGCACATTCTAGAGTCACCCCTGGCCCACCTTTATGGCGATATCTCGAAAAGGCGTTCACCTATAGAACTAAAGCCCATTCCCTTTTAAAATACTCATTAACACCTTTCATTTAATGCCCATATCATACAAACACATTCTAGAGTCACCCCTGTTCCACCTTTATGGCCATATCTCGAAAAGGCGTTCACCTATAGAACTAAGGCCCATTCTCTTTTAAAATACTCACTAACACCCTTCATTTGATATCGATATCGTACAGGCACATTCTAGAGTCACCCCTGGCCCACCTCTATGGCGATATCACGCCCTTTTGAAATACTCATTAGCACCTTTCATTTGATACCCATATCGTACAAACATATTCTAGAGTCACCCCTGGTCCACCTTTATGGCGATATCTCGAAACGGCGTTCGCCTATAGAACTAAAGCCCATTCCCTTTTAAAATACTCATTAACACCTTTCATTTAATGCCCATATCATACAAACACATTCTAGAGTCACCCCTGTTCCACCTTTATGGCCATATCTCGAAAAGGCGTTCACCTATAGAACTAAGGCCCATTCTCTTTTAAAATACTCACTAACACCTTTCATTTGATATCGATATCGTACAGGCACATTCTAGAGTCACCCCTGGCCCACCTTTATGGCGATATCTCGAAAAGGCGTCCACCTATAGAACTAAGCCCCACGCCCTTTTGAAATACTCATTAACACCTTTCATTTGATACCCATATCGTACAAACATATTCTAGAGTCACCCCTGGTCCACCTTTATGGCGATATATCGAAACGGCGTCCACCTATGGAACTAAGGATCACTCCCTTTTAAAATACTCATTAGCACCTTTCATTTGATACCCATATCGTAAAAACATATTCTAGAGTCACCCCTGGTCCACCTTTATGGCGATATCTCGAAAAGGCGTTCACCTATAGAACTAAAGCCCATTCCCTTTTAAAATACTCATTAACACCTTTCATTTAATGCCCATATCATACAAACACATTCTAGAGTCACCCCTGTTCCACCTTTATGGCCATATCTCGAAAAGGCGTTCACCTATAGAACTAAGGCCCATTCTCTTTTAAAATACTCACTAACACCTTTCATTTGATATCGATATCGTACAGGCACATTCTAGAGTCACCCCTGGCCCACCTTTATGGCGATATCTCAAAAAGGCGTCCACCTATAGAACTAAGCCCCACGCCCTTTTGAAATACTCAATAACACCTTTCATTTGATACCCATATCGTATAAACATATTCTAGAGTCACCCCTGGTCCACCTTTATGGCGATATCTCGAAACGGCGTCCACCTATGGAACTAAGGATCACTCTCTTTTAAAATACTCATTAGCACCTTTCATTTGATACCCATATCGTAAAAACATATTCTAGAGTCACCCCTGGTCCACCTTTATGGCGATATCTCGAAAAGGCGTTCACCTATAGAACTAAAGCCCATTCCCTTTTAAAATACTCATTAACACCTTTCATTTGATGCCCATATCATACAAACACATTCTAAAGTCACCCCTGTTCCACCTTTATGGCCATATCTCGAAAAGGCGTTCACCTATAGAACTAAGGCCCATTCTCTTTTAAAATACACACTAACACCTTTCATTTGATATCGATATCGTACAGGCACATTCTAGAGTCACCCCTGGCCCACCTTTATGGCGATATCTCGAAAAGGCGTCCACCTATAGAACTAAAACATATTCTAGAGTCACCCCTGGTCCACCTTTATGGCGATATCTCGAAAAGGCGTCCACCTATAGAACTAAGGATTACTCCCTTTTAAAATACTCATTACCACGTGAAGAGGAAGAAACAAGTACCGGGGTGTTAGAGTTGGATCGTTCGTTCTGAACTTGTTCAATTGACCGGGTCTCTCAACTGAACAAGTGAGCTAGATCTTCAATTTCGGTTCTTTTTGTTCTCCTAGTTCTTTCTCTCTTCTCGTTCGCGAACATTGTAAATTCATACATACATATGTACGTAGAATTTCACAGTGAACACGAATATCGACGAAGCCACTTACACTAAAGATATGTATTTATGGCACTGCTACAAAAAGATATGTGTGGACCAGGGATGATAAATGGATTTTTTCATTTTGTACCAAACGAGGAAAATAAATGTACCAAATCATCCAAAAGTGTACCAAAAGTTTTCGGATGTGAATTCGAACCAAACTAGAGCTATATTCTGCTTGTTTATTCAAAAACTGTTTTTAGTCAGGAAACTTTCTAACACAAATTAAAGGTAGTATAACGGGGAAATATGATTTATGAAGAAATACTTTTCCAGTAAAAATAATAAAAGAAGTTTATGGATTCTAGCCTACAATTATGTACATATATAAAACCATTTCTTTATTGAGTACCAGTAAGGAACATAAAATTAATATTTAAACAAGTAAGGAAGGTTAAGTTCGGGTGTAACCGAACATTACATACTCAGTTGAGAGGTATGGTGACAACATAAGGGAAAATAACCATGTAGGAAAATGAACCGAGGGTAATCCTGGAATGTGTTTGTATGACATTTGTATCAAATGAAAGGTATTGAAAGGTATTTTATGAGGGAGTGGGTCATAGTTCTATAGGTGGACGCCATTTAGGGATATCGCCATAAAGGTGGATCAGGGTTGACTCTAGAATTTGTACAATATGGGTATCAAATGAAAGGTGTTAATGAGTACTTTAAAAGGGAGCGGTGGAAGTTGTATAGGTGGTCGCCTTTTCGAGATATCGGCATAAAGGTGAACCAGGGGTGACTCTAGAATGCGTTTGTACAATATGGGTATCAAACGAAAGGTATTAATGAGTATTTCAAAAGGGCGTGGGGTTTAGTTCTATAGGTGGACGCCTTTTCGAGATATCGCCATTAAGGTGGACCAGGGTTGACTCTAGAATGTGTTTGTACGATATGGGTATCAAATTAGAGGTATTAATGAGGGTTTTAAAAGGGAGTGGGGGTAGTTGTATAGGTGGTCGCCTTTTCGAGATATCGGCATAAAGGTGGACCAGGGGTGACTTTAGAATGCGTTTGTACAATATGGGTATCAAACGAAAGGTGTTAATGAATATTTTAAAAGGGCGTGGGTCTTAGTTCTATAGGTGGACGCCTTTTCGGGATATCGCCATAAAGGTGGACCAGGGGTGGCTCTAGAATGTGTTTGTACGATATGGGTATCAAATTAAAGGTATTAATGAGGTTTTTAAAAGGGAGTGGTGGCAGTTGTATAGGTGGTCGCCTTTTCGAGATATCGGCATAAAGGTGAACCAGGGGTGACTCTAGAATGCGTTTGTACAATATGGGTATCAAACGAAAGGTGTTAATGAGTATTTTAAAAGGGCGTGGGGCTTAGTTCTATAGGTGGACGCCTTTTCGAGATATCGCCATATAGGTGGACTAGGTGTGACTCTAGAAAGTGTTTGTACGATATGGGTATCAAAATAAAGGTATTAATGAGGGCTTTAAAAGGGAGTGGTGGTAGTTGTATAGGTGGTCGCTTTTCGGGATATCGGCATAAAGGTGGACCAGGGGTGACTCTAGAATGCGTTTGTAGAATATGGGTATCAAACAAAAGGTGTTAATGAGTATTTTAAAGGGAGTGGTCCTTAGTTCTATAGGTGGACGCGTTTCGAGATATCCCCATAAAGGTGGACCAGGGGTGACTCTAGAATGTATTTGTACAATATGGGTATCAAACGAAAGGTGTTAATGAGTATTTTAAAAGGGCGTGGGGCTTAGTTCTATAGGTTAACGCTTTTCGAGATATCGCCATTAAGGTGGACCAGGGGTGACTCTAGAATGTGTTTTCAAACGAAAGGTGTTAATGAGTATTTTAAAAGGGAGTGGGCCTTAGTTATATAGGTGGACGCCTTTTCGAGATATCGCAATAAAGGTGGACATTGGGTGAATCTAGAATGTGCTTGTACGACATGGGTATCAAATTAAAGGTATTAATGAAGGTTTTAAAAGGGAGTGGTGGTAGTTGTATAGGTGGTCGCCTTTTCGAGATATCGGCATAAAGGTAGACCAGGGGTGACTCTAGAACTTGTTTGTACGATATGGGTATCAAATGAAAGGGGTTAATGAGCATTTTAAGAGGGAGTGGGCCTTAGTTCTATAGGTGGACGCCTTTTCGAGATATCGCCATAAAGGTGGACCAGGGGTGACTCTAGACTTTGTTTGTACGATATGGGTATCAAATGAAAGGTGTTAATGAGTCTTTTTAAAAGGGAGTGGGCCTTAGTTCTATAGGTGGTCGACTTTTCGAGATATCGCCATAAAGATGGACCTTGGGTGAATATAGAATGTTTTTGTAAGATATGGGTATCAAATTAAAGGTATTAATGAGGGTTTTAAAAGGGAGTGGTGGTAGTTGTTAGGTTGTCGCCTTTCCGGGATATCGGCATAAAGGTGGACCAGGGGTGACTCTAGATTTCGTTTGTACAATATGGGTATCAAACGAAAGGTGTTAATGAGTATTTCAAAAGGGCGTGGGGCTTAGTTCTATAGGTGGACACCTTTTCGAGATATCGCCATAAAGGTGGACCAGGGGTGACTCTAGAATGTGTTTGTACGATATCGGTATCAAATTAAAGGTATTAGTGAGGGTTTTAAAAGGGAGTGGTGGTAGTTGTATAGGTGGTCGCCTTTTCGAGATATCGCCATAAATGTGGACCAGGGGTGACTCTAGACTTTGTTTGTAAGATATGGGTATCAAATGAAAGGTGTTAATGAGTCTTTTTAAAAGGGAGTGGGCCTTAGTTCTATAGGTGGTCGACTTTTCGAGATATCGCCATAAAGGTGGACCAGGGGTGACTCTAGAATATGTTTGTACGATATGGGTATCAAATGAAAGGTATTAATGAGTATTTTAAAAGGTCGTGGGGCTTTGTTCTATTGATGGACGCCTTTTCGATATATCGCCATAAGGGTGGACCAGGGGTGACTCTAGAATGTGTTTGTACGATATGGGTATCAAATTAAAGGTATTAATGAGGCTTTTATATATCGACCAAAATGTGGACCAGGGTGACCCAGAACATCATCTGTTGGATACCGCTAATTTATTTATATATATAATACCACGAAAAGTATTCCTGCCAAGATTTCAAGGGTTTTTCATTTCGCCCTGCAGAACTTTTTCATTTCATTCTACTTAATATGGTAGGTGTCACACCCATTTTGCAAAGTATTTTTCTAAAATTATATTTTGCGTCAATAAACCAATCCAAATACCATGTTTCATCCCTTTTTTCGTATTTGGTATAGAATTATGGCATTTTTTTCGTTTTTGGTAATTTTCGATATCGAAAAAGTGGGCGTGGTCATAGTCGTATTTCGGCCATTTTTTATACCAATACAAAGTGAGTTCGGATAAGTACGTGAACTGAGTTTAGTAAAGATATATCGATTTTTCCTCAAGTTATCGTGTTAACGGCCGATCGGAAGGACAGACGGTCGACTGTGTATAAAAACTGGGTGTGGCTTCAACCGATTTCGCCCTTTTTCACAGAAATAAGTTACTGTCCCAGAATCTAAGCCCCTACCAAATTTCACAAGGATTGGCAAATTTTTGTTCGATTTATGACATTAAAATTATCCTAGACAAATCAAATGAAAAAGGGCGGAGCCACGCCCATTTTGAAAATTTCTTTTATTTTGCATTTTGTTGCACCATATCATTACTGGAGTTGAATGTTGACATAATTTACCTATATACTGTATACTGTTAAAAAAAAATTTTTTTTTAAAGTGTGCGTGGTCGTTCTCCGATTTTGCTAATTTTTATTAAGAATACATATAGTAACAGGAGTAACGTTCCTACAAAATTTCATCATGATATCTTCAACGACTGCCAAATTACAGCTTGCAAAATTTTAAATTACCTTCGTTTAAAAGTGGGCGGTACCACGCCCACTGTCCAAAATTTTACTAATTTTCTATTCAGCGTCATCAGTCCAACTCACGTACCAAGTTTCATCGCTTTATCCGTCTTTGGTAATGAATTATCGCACTTTTTCGGTTTTTCGAAATTTTCGATATCGAAAAAGTGGGCGTGGTTATAGTCCGATATTGTTCATTTTAAATAGCGATCTGAGATGAGCGCTCAGGAACCTGCATACCAAATTTCATCAAGATACCTCAAAATTTACTCAAGTTATCGTGTTAACGGGCAGACGGACGGACGGACGGACAGACACGGCTTAATCAAATTTTTTAATTTTTTTTCGATCCTGGTGATTTTGATATATGGAGGTCTATATCTATCTCGATTCCTTTATACCTGTACAACCAACCGTTATCCAATCAAAGTTAATATACTCTGTGAGCTCTGCTCAACTGAGTATAAAAAAAGATAACAGCTGCATTCAATGCAAAAACATTTCACAACAACATTTTAGGTACAAAAGATTTAGATTCAGGTACAAAAGTTGACAAGTTCTCGCCTACATCTATACTAATAACTCATGTTTCAATTACTACATTAACAGTTCTTCTTCTTTGAGTTCTTTAAATAACTCAGTTGACGAAAAGCTTTTTTTCGAATCTACATATATTATGACAAATATTGCTAGTTAATTTAATCAGGTCTTTGTTTTTATTAAATTCGAAACTGTTTGTTTGAATTCTATTTCTACACTTAGTTTTAATTAAATTGTGTGTAGAAAATATTCTTTTTACGTTTGTGGATGAATGTGGAATCGACAATATGCCTTGAACTATTCTATAAATATTGGAAAACATTTGCGCATTTAATTAATTTTTAACTGGTCTTAGTTCTTCCCAAAAGCTGCATATATTTAAATTCTTGAATTCTTTAAGGCTCTCATGCCTTGCTAAAGCTCTAAATTCAGAATTAATTTTCTCTATGTTATCAAATGCAGAATTCGGAAACAAGTCCATAACTAAAGGCACAATACTGTTTGTTTCACCGCATAAAATACTTTCTGGTGAAAGCTTTGCAACCCACGACAAAGTTCTATCAATCAAATTTACTTTTTTTAATAAAGTACTACAAAATTGTATACAAAATTGTTTATCACAGCTCTTAAATATATGTTCGCCATCTTTTTCGAAAAGGTTGTTTGATAGAATAATATCCACATTAACACCGCATTAACATCATCTGTGGTTAAGTGAACGTCTGAATAAATATTTAACATCCAAATAGGACTGGAGTCTAAATAAGATTTCTTTATAAAATTTTTAACTTGGCAATAATTAAATATAAGCGAATATCTTCAAATAGCATTTTTATATTCACATTATTTATTTCATTTAAAATATAAGAAAGAAATGTAAAATATACTTTATAAATAGGACTTGGAAAAATTTCAGATATAAAGTTAATATTTTGATTACTGCTTTTATTTTCAAATATGTAAAGATTAAAATAATACTTGACGGCATTCCAATGCTCGAGAATTTTATCCATGAATGCTTGTCTAGAAGGCCACCTTGTAGGGGCGCACTGTAGTATAACATGCATTTCTGTACCTAAATGTTCTTGAAAACTCTGAAAGTCTGCCCTCCAAGGAGGCTGTTACAAGAATGATAGTTTACATCTTTTAAAAATGTATCAATTTTGTTGGGAAATACATCACAAGCGGCCATTGAAGCTAAATTTAAAATGTGACAAACACATCCATTAACATGCAGATTTGGAACAACTTGCATCAGCTTTGCTTGCACTCCGCTTTTTGCTCCTCTCATAACCGAGGAATTGTTGACAGTGAAACCAATAATTTTTTCAAGTGGTATTGAATGGTCTTTCAAAGATTTAATCATGGCATTAAAAATACGCTCCGTGCTATTATCGGTCAAAGGTATCAAATCTAAAAATCTATCAATGCACTTTTATCAAAAATTCGAATCGAAACTGCCAAATTTTTTGATACACATATATCAGTCGTTTCATCTATTAGAGAGTAATAATTCTTCTGACAAAATGCAATTATGGATTTATAATTTTCTGGCCCTGTTATTTGAGTTATTATTTTCTGTGCTTTAATTCTATTGATGCAAAATTTGTTCACAATTTTAGAATCATTTATGCTATTTATCATAAGCATATTTAAATGATCCATTTAAAAGTGCAAATGGCAAATTATGCTCGGCAACAAAACATGTTAACTATATGTTTTCTTTGGAAAATTCAAATTTTTTTGTACATTCGAGAGCAAATGACAAAAATGTACCAAATATGTCAATGTAGTAACAACGTACTTTCGGAAAACGAAATGTACCAAAAAAAGCACAAATGTACCATGTTTATCATCACTGGTGTGGACTATTTATGAAAAACTTCTTTTGTAAGAAACTAATTATTACATTTATTAAACTTTAAAAGTTCATATTTACAATTTGTGTCTGTACTCTTTCAACTTCCTGGATCTTCCGAAATTTGTAACTTTTTTTGAAGTTAATTATACATATGTATGTGTATATACATTATTTATATATTAACTTATTTATTTATAACAATTTAAATATACCTACACAAAGCATTGCTCCATTCACACCCCCATCTGTACTTGTTGACTTTTTTCGTGGGTGTGAGCAGCAGTGAACAAATTTGCTTGAAAAAAAAGGAACAGATGAAAAAAAGAACAACTTGGTCGTTCATCAGAAAAAAAACGAAAGAACCGAATCTCTGAAATGAACGAAAAAGCACAAATCTACGGGGTGTATTTGGAGAATATTATTGAAGAAACCCTTCAAAGTTTTGCATGATCATGACCATGACTTCGGGTTTTGGGCCCTTTTGCTCTGCTGCAAGCCTCGCAATTGGCAATCCACTCAATGACTGACTGACGGCAACACACCCAATAGAATCTCTGCTTAATTTTCTTGAGCGTCTTCGTGATTCCCAGATGACCTCCACTTGGACCACTATGTAGCTCGTTGAGAACGTCAGGAATCCCCAATATGACTACGCAATAGGACTCTCTGCTGACATCATCCTCTCTATTTGGTCTTTCGTTTCGTTCGAGCCCTTGCATAACATGTGATATATCTGTATCTTCTAGCTGACACTTCCTTAGTTGTTCCTTGTCCCATGCATCTGTACACGTTATAGTCATTAGCCGGACATCTATAATGTCTTCTTTAGCCTCAGCTTTTGAGCAGTGTTTGCATTCCAAACTACATGGTCTTCATGACATTGCCTCAGCATTTCCATGGGCTCTACAAAAGTTATAGCTTTGTAGTCGCTCGATCCACCGTGCCAATTGACCCTCTGGATAACGGAAATGCAGGAGCCATTTCAACGCTGCGTGATCTGTCCTGACGCGAAATCGCTTCCCGTAGAGGTACTTGTGAAAATGTTTAATGCTATCTACCAATGCCAACAGCTCTCTCCGCGTAACGCAATAGTCCCTTTCTGGTTTTCCAATTGATCGGCTGTAATATGCAACCACCTTCTCCTGTCCATCGACCAGTTATGATAAAACGCTTCCTATCGCGTAACCACTCGCATCTGTATCTAGAATAAGCGTTGCGCCTGGAATCGGATATGCCAACAATGGGGCAGTGCACACACGCTCTTTCAATGTTTGTAAAGCCACTTCCTGCTCCTTCTTCCATTCAAAAGCTTTATTTTTTCTTGTAAGCTCGTGGAGGCTATAGGCTACGCTGGAAAACCGGTCACCGGGTTGTATGAGGGGAAAAGGGAAGGTGCAGACTATGCCACACTGGATTTCCGCGCCCAAAGTGCTCTAAGTGTAAAATTGTTTTATGCTCTAATCCACAAAAGAATTGTTTCAATTCATACCATACTTAATATTTAAAAATTTGAAGAGGCAAATAAAAACACTCAAAACAAAATAGATGCATATGTACTTTCATTTTTATGTGTACCACTATGGCGCGATGTTGCCTGTAGGCAACATTTCATAACGGACAAACCAAGAATCGTAGATCCTTGAAACAGATACAACCTTATATCTACAGCCTACCAAATAACAATATGTCATAAAAAATTTTTTTAACCCGGCACAAATTAATTCGGGCATGAAAGGGATACGAAACGACGAATGGAAGCAAAAATATAGAATTTTGAATGTGGGCAAGTTTGGTTATCCATCGAATCTGAACTAAAGCTGGGTAACACAGCACTGTGTGTTGGACCAATGTATGTAGGAACACTTCCCCTGTTGGTTATCTGCAAATTGGTATGCAGGATATAACAAAATAGAGATTCGCCTCTTTCATTCGTATCCCCTCCTCCCACGCATTGTGGTGTGCATTTGCATTCACGCTTATGACCAACCGCCCTTTGTGCCCTTCGTCCTGTACTAGCCTCTTGCCAAATGCCTGCTTATTCTTCTGCTCAACGGCCACCAGTTATATGAACGCAGCTGTTTCCTTACCACGACTTCAGCTCGCACTTTTCCTTCCATTTGCGCGTAGTAAACGCCCAATCCGCGCGTGCTGAGTCCAGAAACCTCTCCTCCCAATGAGGGTCACGACTCTTGAATCAGCGCCACGTTAAACGAACCCTCCTCAAGGGTTAGGAGGTGATCGACGCCACTTTACTCTGTTGGTTGTTTATCTGTAACATTCGCCCCTCACTGATGTGAGGGCTTAGCCGAACTCCATAGCGCCCGACTATGAGGCGGAGCTGTTTATGACTGGCATCTACGCCGTTTCGCTTCATAGGAGGGCGGAGAGATGTGGGTGACCGAGAACTGCCAACCCCCAATCCAGGGTGTTATGCGGACCGTGCCTATTGGACGATTTGAAGCCAGGGGATAAATTCGGCTGTATTCGAACGCAGCCTTCGAATCATGTACCGCACTCTTGGAGAACTGCTCGTATAGCTTTCCTACCAAAGGCGGGGAAGATCGGTCACGAGTATCAAAAAGACTATACTATATAAGACCCATTAGCTTAATATAATTTCTGCTCAAAACTTTTGAGTGGCTGCTAGATGTGCACATAAAGTCCAACGTGTACGAAAACCTGCTCTCCACAACACAACATGCGTACACCAAATGCAAGTCGGTAGATACCGCATTGCATAGGGTGGTAATAAGCATAGAGAAAGCCCTGGAATATAAGGAATATGCTCTAGGAATCTTCTTAGACATTGCCGGGGCTTTCAATAATGTTTCTAAATGGGCGATTATTGATAGTCTTAATTACATTAAAGTACATCCAACCTTAACCAGATGGATCGGCTGCATGTTAAATTGCAGGAAGATTACATCACAATGGGGATTGAAAGAGGTCACGAAATCAATAGACAGTGGAACGCCGCAGGGAGGGGTGCTATCACCTCTGCTGTGGACGCTGTTCATCAACCAACTGCTCAGGTGATTCGATAAGGGACCCGTAAAAATTACGGCTTACGCAGATGACGTTGCAATTGTCATAAGTGGAAAGTGCCTTGATGATGTGATCGATCGGGCGTGTGATGGATCGAGCGCTTCCGGATATACATACCTGGGCATCAAATGTCGGGTTGAAAGTCAACGCGGATAAGACGGATATGGTCTTGTTAACAAAGTGGTATAAGGTTCCAAATTGGTTCAGGCCTAAGTTAGGAGGGTTGACCCTACAGGAGAAACCTTGCACAAAATATCTAGGAATCATCCTAGACAGTAAGCTGTCATGGAAGGTCAACTTGGAGGAGAGGGTGAAGACGGCTTCAACGGCACTTTATACATGTAAACAATTGCTGGGTTGTGCGTGGGGCTTATCGCCCTCTCTTTCTCATTGGGTTTTTACAGCGATTGTAAGTCCTGTTCTATACTATGGAGTTCTTGTTTGGTGGCAAGCCACACAAACAACAACATACCTCAAAAAATTAGATGGGGTATGCAGACTATCGATACTTAGCATTACGGGAGCCCTGAAAATAACCTCAACGGCTGCACTGTATGCCTTCTGTACATTCCACCTGCAGACCTGGTAGCAAAGAACAAAGCATTAATGACCGCAATCAGGCTCGGGGCTTCGGGGCAGTTTGAGCGCCGACCATACGGCCATAATAGAGTAACGTCATCAATCACAAGACGAACAGACTTCCTGATTCCCTATTTGCGCTTCGAGGGCGATCTTAAGGCCACAATAGAGGTAGACGGTTGGCGCAAGGGTGCTCAATTGGCGGACGAGGCGATACATGTGTACACAGATGGTTCCAAAGTATTGGAAGTATTAGGGTCTGCAACATACTGTGCTGATCCGGAAATAAACAGATCCTACAGGCTACCGGATTACTATAGCGTTTTCCAAGCGGAAATAGTATCCGTAACCAAAGCAGTAGAAACCCTGGAAGAAACTAGCCCCAGCCGCAATCGTGTTAACTTTTATATTGACAGTCAAGCAGCAATTAAGGCAATAATCTCGCAATCGGCATATGGGAATAGATGGGAATGAAAAAGCGGATGAACTAGCTAAAAAGGCGCATCCCTTGAAGCTTGCTAGAAGTCCCAATTAGACTGGGCGAGAATAAGCGAAGGCGAGAGGTGCATATGATCGTCCAAGCAGGAAAAGCGTGGGTTCAAGCGCGTGGCTGTAAAGTGTCGAAAATTATGTGTAGATCTTACAACCTTAGACTAACAAAGTTGTTTCTATCATTAAAAAGAGAGGACTGTATACTCATGACGGGTATTCTGACTGGACACAGCCTTCTGGCGTCAGATGCCTTTAAATTAGGCTTGGTCAATGATAGCAGATGTAGGAAGTGCGGGCTGGAGGAGGAAACGATCGAGCACGTTCTGTGCTCGTGCCCTGCGCTTGCCAGGCTAAGACTCTAGCTATTAGGTGTGATACAGCTGTCAGATCTAGAAGAAGCAAGTGGCTTAAGTCCTAGGCAGCTTCTAGTATTTGCCAAAAGGACGGAGTTATTTTATAACATAGGTCCTGGTTTTTGATAGGGTTTTTCAGTTTGGTCGTTAAAACAAACTTCTGGTAACACTACGGACTTATTCAGTCTATGTAAAGTCTTCATGGACCGGCCAGTTCAACGTAACCTAACCTGTAAGATTCGCAGCACTATTGGTATGTTTGTCTTCTTCCAACACCCCTACGACCACTCTTTTGGTTTAAGGCTTGCGAGGCCTTCTTCAGCCTCTCCCACTTCTTGCAAATTACGATTGTTATCCTCGGGACTTCTTTTCCCTGGTCGTAAATGTTGTGCTGGGTGTTCCTCTGAGCGACTCGCAGTACCATTTGGCTGTTGGCCCTCTATTAGCACTTTCGTAGTGACGTTCACGTCCTCCACCTGCCCCTCTCTCTAAGGCTTTTGAGGTCCTCTTCGACTTCGCACACACTTCTAGCGTGTTGGGATTGTTATCTTCTGGACTTTTTTTCCTGAGTCGCTTGTAAGTTTTGCTTGTGTCTTAGAACCTTTTGCCAAGCTGTGTGTACAATATATTCTCCGTCTTCTTATCTATTTGATAGATTTAGAACGGGCCTTCCTCCGTAGGCCGAGAAACAGTAAGTACCTTCCAATCCTGTGTCGGATATTCGGATTCTGACTCTGCAGAAGTCGCAGCGTATCCTCCAATGTCATCGCGTATGGTATCCATACTTTAACTTCTGGTACCGTAGGGATTTTCGTTTTAATCACCAATCAATCCGTGTGATCGTGCCTTGCCTTTGGAGGTTTGGAACCACTTCCTCCAGCCACCGCAAGACAGCGATGTTGTCGCACGCTATAATTTCCACGCCATTATACCACTCCCCCGATACAAAGTTTGGAATGGGCTTACTTGGTTGCTTTCGCATCATCTTCAGCTTTAAGCTAATAAGCTTCCTTTCTACAGATATCTGCCATTCAGTAGTCATCTGCCCGAAAGGATTGCTACTATCAACCAGCGCCACAGTCAGAGGCTTATTTGCCACACAACTCATCTTCTCTTAGTATTATCTGCCTTTGGCTTATCTCTTTCTTCGTTGGTTGGCACTTCGCCACTTTTCACGTCCTCCCTCTGACTTTCGAGGTAGTCGCTACCTTGCTATTGGACCCATCTGTCCTACAGCTTTAGCCCTACTTGTCTTGTCTATGCAGCTGCCCTCCCTCGCGGCTCTGGCACTGGGTCCTTTATGCCTTTTGGAAGCAAGCTTGTCGCCTTCCTCCGAACGTTGTCTATTCATTCTATTCATTCGACGCTTTTTTCTCCTCGTTCCGGTTGCATAACCGAGGGTTTCTCGCAGCAAATCTCTTGAACTGCCTTCGACCTACTTCTACCGCTTCACGAGCCCATTCCAAGCGCTCGATAGCCACCTCTGTTAGGTGGATATCACTGCTCCCAAGTGTTTGATAATTCTGAGTGCTTCGCGGTACAGTGACAGGAATCTCTTACTTAATTCGCTCCTTACCTTTATCCAATTTGTATGCTTTTCCAAAACGGAGTTCATTGAATCAGCACTACTCCCTCTCCCCGAATCTAATGCACCACTTAATGCGTTTTTGTCGTCCTCGGCTTGCGACTCAGTCTTCCCCTGGCATCGTCCTTATAAAAATTAAATATATAGTTGTTCATCTTGGCCGTACGACCGCCTTCCCGACAAGGCGGGCTCGGCGGTTGGGAATTAAATACGGGGAAAGAACCGCCCACCACAGCAACGTCCCTTACTGTGGTAAGGCCAACAATACTTCCCGAGGTGGCCCGGTATCTTGAAAGCTCCTTTCGAATACAGCCGAGTATATCTCCTGGCTGCAAATCGTCTAATAGGCACGGTCCGCATAACACCCTGAACTAGGCGGTTGGCAGTTCTTGATCACCGACATTCCTCCGTCGTACTATGAGGCGAACTGGCGTTCATGCCAATCCCAAACACCTCAGCCTCATAGTCGGGCGCAATGGAGTTCGGCTAAGTCCCAACAACAACGACAAGGTGCTTACCCCGGTGAGGAGCTGTTGTTGTAACACCCAGTAATGTGCGGCACGCACACGCACACTTATCGATTAATTTATAACTCAGTGTAACAAAACTGAATATGCAATGCCACTCAAACTGGTAAATGCTCATAAAACAGTAACACCCTCGACAGCACAGAGGATGATACTCAGAGTATAAATGCACATACATTAACCTGGGTCGATTTGTATGGCCGAAATTTAACCGATGTCGCGCCATCGATTTTTCGATAGGATTTGGGCTCAGGAAAAAAAAGTTCCACTACGCATACCCAAAAAAATTATTTTCGAGCCTGCAAAAAAAATGATGAAAGGGTAAATTTTTCGACCAAAACACTAACCAAAACCCAAAAAATATTTTTTTTTATTCAAAAAACTGTTGTAAAAACGTTGGCGATAACAGTTTTTTGAAAAAAATATTTTTTGGGTTTTGGGGAGTGTTTTGGTCGAAAAATGTACCCTTTCGTCTTTTTTTTTTGCAGGCTCGATTATTATTTTTTTGGGTATGCGTAGTGAAACTTTTTTTCCCGAGCAAAAAATCCTACCGAAAAATCAATGGCGCGATATCGGTTAATAAATAGACCCAGTCTAACATACATACTTACATAGTACATTGTGTTTGTGTGTTTGTTGCATTCATAAGTTTGTAAGATATGAGTAAAAAATGTATGTTCTAAGTTTAAAATGTTCTGACTTATTTTGTTCTGGACGGCAAATAAGAACGAGGTTCAGAGAACACATTAGGGATACAAAAAAAAACATGGAATCCAGACATTATACCAGAGTCTTACCTCGCGAATCACATGGTCGGAAAAGAATGTTCCCCACCAAACATCAATAAAACTGTTAGCGTCCTTCACATACAAACAAAAGGCCGAGGTCTGAACGTACTCGAAAATATGGAAATGTACAAACAGAAAATATTCGACGGTAGAATAATAAACAAACAGATAAACACAATTTCTGACACAATATTTGAGCCTTTAAAACTTGTTTACAAGAAACGAAGTAATCACTGGGTACAACAGACCAACACACAACAACAAATAAACACAAGACAATAAACGCACCAAAGGAACTAATCCACAAAGAAGGTCAAACGACTAAAATTATTAGCTTTTGCCTGGCTCAGTCAGCCGCACAAATCGATCAGTAAAAACCACCCTCGGTTCTGAATGATCACACAGCACATACACGTAAATCATATAACTAAGAACTGTAAAAACAAGACAAACGACAACAACAGATCAGAACCAAAATTGACACTGATGATGGCACAACGCCGAAACCAGTTTGTCTCGAAACCAAATATGACAATAGATGACGGAATATCGTTCCAATATACATCATTCAAAATGTTCTATTTAAACAAACGTTGTAGAACATTAGGTAGATTACCTAAATATTAGAGCGGGTCAAATTGTAAGGATGGATTTTTTTCATCAGGAGTATAGCAAAAACGTAATCTACAGATGATTCTAAGAAAAATGGCTGAAGACACCATAGCTCTAAGTCCGATTTCGAGACCCCACTATTGCAAAATATATATTTTGCCATATGAATGTAGGGTTTGGACAAAAAATCGTCATAGCTTCTGATAGAATTATAGGAAAAATATTATATTGGGCTTAATTTAAAGGTATTTTACGCACATTTCAGAATATGTATTAATATCTATACTGTTTTTGAATTTTAGTGGAGATATAAGGCTTAAATTGTGAGAAATTACCCTAAATTGAACTTTAACAACTATATATTTTTAAAAAATTTCTTATGGAAAATTTGTTTTTCTTTACAGCAAAAATAAGTTCAGAACATTTCCAATAACTTTCATTCAGACAGTTTTTCTTCTTTTTCGAATTCGTTTTAGTAGAAACAAATTTTCAAAAAAAACCTATATTTTCAAGTAATAAGCAAAAAACCCAAATTTTATTATTTTCATGTAATATATTTAAAAAATTATTTTTCAACATAAAAGTAATGTTATGTTATTATATTTTAAAATCTTTTTTGCTCTCCATTCGTGGTAGTTTTTCACTACTTTCTGCTGTAACAGCCATAACTCCTTCAAGTTTTTTTTTCTAAAACACGTTTGAAAACAGATGTTGACAACTTTATATATCTTTCCGTTCCTTGCATATGCATTGGAACATTAGGATCATCCAATGTTGGCCCATCATAATCTAAGAAATGTACCAAGTGTTCGTATGGAATATTTCTTGTGAATGCCGGTTCAGATAGTAAATTATCGTCATTCACATCAATCATATCAGTATAATCTGATATTATATTTTTTGTAAGCTCTGAGTTTAGTTGGATCAAGTATAAAAATTTTGGATAGCTCTATCACGTATGGCTTTTCTACCATCAAATAACATTGTTAATAAAATTTTTTCTGGTTGAGCGTAATATGAATTATTTTGGATTACACTATCTACAATATTAAGTAAATTACGTGGTAGGTATCGTGTCCAATGAATAAACTTTGATAAAAGTACACTGCCGTATACAACAGAATTATAGTACTGTAACGAATTTAGGGAAACTCCGCTTATTTTACACATTCTACTAACGTTAGAATCTCGAAATTGTCGCATAAATAACTCCAATATTCAGTAATACAAAATGGTATTTATTAGATTATTTGGGAGTGGTACAATTATACCTCACTTCGCAACTGATATCGTGTTTAAATCAAATTGCTTAGTCATGCCTCAGATTGTGCTGCTTTTATACTGTCGGTTTCCTCTTTCGCCTATTTCTCCCAAGGGCTAGTAATTTCGTGAACTTTATGCTTGTTTACCAACCATATATATGTATATTTGTAGTTTGTAGCCAGATGCGTGTGTATATGTGAGTACTACTTCGGCTGATGATGCCATGCGTTGTATGCATGTGTATACGATGATTGCTTTGTTTACGTACATACTGCTTAGTATCAGATTAGGGATGCTGGTATCACTTAGTGATGGTAATATTCGTCATACTGCCCTCCACTTAAGTTTGATCGTCCCGATCAGACAAATCTCTCGATCTAAATGCTGCTAGCCTCTCCAAATGAACCACCCTTCTATTTCGTGGTTGTTTGTATGCGGTAGATGACATCACTGATCCTCTTCACAACTCTGTACGGGCCTTCCCAACTGCACCAAAATTTGGATGGAACACCTTTCGGTGAGGGTTGTATAGCAGTACCAAATCTCCCTCCAGGAAACCTTCCGAATTATTGTTTTTGTCGTACCTGTGTTTCATCCTACTACTCGTTACCCTGGACCGTTCCCTCACACTCTGTTGTTTGGCCAATGGACTACTTCGCAGAGCTTGATCTTGACGGATTGACTTTGCATCATCAGTATCGTCTTGACGGTTCACAACAGTAGTGCGCCCTGGCTTGAAACTATCCTTGCTTTCTTTCTTTCCTTCGTTTTAGTGCATCCATTTGGTTTTGTCAGTGTTAGTGTTGCTCTCGCAGATATCTTTGATTTTGCTTTGTTTGGCCCATTCGTTCCATCAACCTTTGCCCGATCTGCTGCCTTTGAATTTGGTGGTGTTTGTCGAATCGCCTCCACCAGCACTCGCTTACTGCTATGCCCTTTCTCCAAACTGAATTTGAGTGGTACATCCTGGTTCTTATAGCGCATATTCCTTCTTTGCATGTCGATCCTGATGTCATGGTTAACTAAGAAGTCCACTCCCAATATGACTTCATCCACGACCTCCGCCACAACGAATTTGTTTAGAACCATGACCTTTCCAATTAAGACTTCACATATCATTTATCCCTGGACTTGGTTATACTCGCCAGTGACCGTACACAACCTTGCTCCAGGTAATGGCTTTACTCTCCTGTTGACCAATCAGATCGGATTAAGGAATGAGATGCGCTCGTATCTATAGTCGGTACACGTTCTTTGCCATCCACATTTCCTCTGACGGTAAGACTGCTTGATTTCCTTCCGATTTGCGATAAAGATATCACAGGACATTCAATAGTTGGGTCAAGTTCTCGATCTTTACATCTTAATCGCTCTTGCTCATCTCCTCCAGCTTTGCACTTAATACCACCCATGCTGTTGGAACCACTAGGGTCAAGACCGCAATGACGTGCAATGTGGCCTGGCTTCCCGCATTTGAAGCATTTGATAACTCTATCAATCCGCTTCTCCAATCTTTTCAGCGCCTCCGATATTGCGTTCACCCAGTCTGGCCTTTCTACTTCCACACGGCGTGCTTTGAAAACTGGCTTACACAGAAGCGATGCCGTTTCCTGAGTCAGCGCATGGGATACTGTTTGAGCAAATGTTGGCTTTGGATTTGCGTATGTCGCTCGCTTCGTTTCAATGTCCCGTATTCTATTAATAAAGCTCTAGATTTTTACCCTCCCGGTGTATTCCACGGGTGCGTCTGCATTTGCGAGATGAGCCAATCTTTCAACATCCGACGCAAATTCCTGCAAAGTCCCATTCGGCTTTTGGAAACGGTTTTGCAACTCAATTTCGTATATCTGTTCCCTATGCTCGCTTCCGTAACGTCTCTCAACAGCGGCCATCAATGCTTCATAACTGTTCCGCTCGTACTCTGGAGTAGTCTGCAAGACTTCAGCTGCAGGCCGTTTCAATGCCACGAAGAGTGCAGCAGCTTTATCTTCCGCATTCCAGTTGTTCACTACTGACGTCTTCTAAAATCGAATTTTGAATATGACGTTGAAGTGATTGGACGGTCCAATTGTAACTCCTGAATACGATCTTTTAGAGCATCTATCTCGGCCTCCATTTTATCTTGTCGATCACTGAACCCTTCCTGGAACTGCGTTAGTTTCTCTTTCACACGCGTTTCCAGTTATGCAGAGATCTGCGATGATACCTGTGCTGAAATTTGTGCCGACATTTTCGATATACCTGCCTCTTGTGCTTCAATTTTAGATGTTATTTCTGACGAAATTTCTGAAATACGTGCTTCTTGTCGTGTCTCCTGTGATTCCAGTTGGGAGGCCATATATGTCTTCTGTTCTTCCAGTTGAGTTTCCATCTTGGATGTTACTGTCGACGTTTGTGCAGATATTGCAGCTAATATCATGTTCAAGTCTGTGTTCGCCATTGTCTGCGGTGTTTCATTTTTCTCCCCCCTTTTTATTTGTCTGATCGCCATCAAGATGAAAGACATACTCTTCCACGTTAAATCCTTCTGCTTCCATTGCCTCTCGTAGTCGTGCCTGAAGTTCGAATTTATTGCCGGTCGTATTCAATCCACGGCTCTCCAACTCCTTCTTCAGCTGCTGGATCTTCAATTCACTCCACTTTGCCATGTCCTTGTTGTACTCTGCAAATATGGAATTTATTCAACAATTCCTCCAATTGTAACGAATTTAGGGAAACTCCGCTTATTTTACACATTCTGCAAACGTTCGAGTCGCTAAATTGTCGAACAAATAACTCCAATATTCAGTAATGCAAAATGGTCTTTATTAGATTACTTTGGGAGTGGTACAATTATACTTCACAATTATACTTCACTTCGCAACTGATAGCGTATTTAAATCAAACTGCATAGTCATGCCTCAGCTTGTGCTGCTTTTATACTCTCGGTTTCCTCGTTCAACCATTTCACCTAAGCTTTAGTAATTTCGTGAACTTTATGCTTGTTTACAAACTATATACATGTATATTTGTAGTTTGTAGCCAGATGCGTGTGTGTGCTTTGTTTACTTACATACTGCTTAGTATCAGATTAGGGATGCTAGCATCACTTAGTGATGTTAATATTCGTCACAGTATTTTATATTGAAATACATTGTCACATAAATTCTAATAACATAAACTGCTAAAGTTTTCAAATTTTCCGATGGTCTATTAGTTGTTGTATATAGGCGTAATACCCTGCTTGTTTTGGTTAGCTATCGAGAATGTACAACTGTCCTGGTTTTATGTTAGCTAAATCAACTGAAACAGCACCATTTGAAATTGCTTTGGCCATTTGATATAAATATTTAACATCTGTAGATAATTCTCGTTCTTGTTCACCACTGATCATACAAGGCATATTTTGCAATGCTATTGGTTCAAAATCACAACCTGAAAATACATTTTTTAGATCAATTAAAATTTGTATAATTTTCCTATTTAAATTTGATGGAAAAATATTATAAAATAATTGTAACAAACGCATACCTGAAATTTTTCACAGTCTTGAGTGTCTTTGTATTTTCCACTTGCTGCTCTTGGTCCACTCGTGACTGTTTTATCTAATGCTCTGAACAAATGACCAAATGGTAATTCATTGCAATGAAGCAAACATACATATAAACCAGTGCAGGGGTCTATTTAAATGCTTTTCAAAAAGTCTTATAACACCATTTTGTATTCCAGTATTAACTGGTTCTCCATCGCAGCATATGCCAATTAATTTATCTATTGACATTTTTTTGCTATTGAGGAATTCATAAAATTTTTTTTTAATTTGTGGTTTGCATTTTATTCTTCACCCAAATTAACATATCCAAGTAATTCAGCATTAGGCTCTTTTAGAACAACTAAATGTGGTTCTTTTGCCATATTTGTATGGAATTTCTCATTAATTTTCTCTCTAGTTAATGAATCATTTTTTCTGCCATAGCTTTAATTTTTTCTCTTGCAACTTTAGATTTATCCATTATGACAAGTTCACCACGAACATATCGAAAATTTTTATTTTCGAAAAGGGCTGTTGCTAAACATTGAACAACTCTATCTGAAACACCGAATCTGTCACACATCATATCAAAATTTATAGCATCGTATCGTTGAGTATAATGTCCTCGTTTCATTGTAACGATACTTCTGCAACTGCTTCATTTGCGATTTGTGCTTCACATGTTTCTATATCTGTTCCAAGTGTTTCGTATGTTGGGTCATCACTAACTGTTGGCATTGTTGGTATTGTTGTAGGGGTTTCTTCTACAATGTCATCCATATATTCAGGTATTGTCAATTTTCTGTCATTATGTTGGTCCATCAAAAATTCTTTTAAATGGTTTGTTATTAAACCACATGATCAATCTGTTGTTTTTTAACTTGCATTTACATTTTTCAATGTAAAATAATTCATTTGTTGATTATACGACTGCTGCAAATTCCATAATTTTTTTTTCTGTGTTTAATGCTTTCGTGATATTTTTCAATAAAACATTTAGTTTTCTTAGAATACTGGGTCTATCAATAGTTCAATATTCAATTTATTCCAAATTTCAAACAATTTATCAATTACACGAGGAGTTAAATTTTTATGCGAAAATATTTTATTTTGAATTTTAGCATGATCACTTGAAAAAAGTAAAATCTTAAACTGTCACGACTAGACGGTAAATTCAGATTATTTAATTCACTTGATGAACAAATGCGTGGTGGCAACGGCGCGCACCCACGTATTTGTTAAATAATAGTTAAGGCGAAAAAAGGGGGAAGAAAATAAAAACACCAAAAAGATTTCGTATTAATAAAAAGAATTCACAAAGTGATTTTATTTATATAAATACAACAAGTGTTAAGAAAAGGTTTAACAAATGTTGTGGAAAATGATATATATGTGATAATAATTTTGAAAAGTTGAACTTACGTGAACGGGCGATTACGTGTTCCTTTGCTGGCTGCTGGATTAAAAGAGGACGAGACTCTTTTCCACATGAGCCGATGAACCCACGATACAGCCACTTCGTTGGGTTTCCCGGCAACAAAGTTGCTGTACCACGGGCTCACAGCGGTAAACGTCTAAGACACATACGTACTACCACTCACACATGCCTGTGTGTATATCACAAGAATATGCGGGTGGTAGTAACGAAGAAAATAAAACAAAGAAAGTTATGTTACGAGGGGGGGGGGGGGGGGGGGGGGGGAGATATATTTAGGCCTGTGGCCTAAACATACCGGCCCCCTTGCCGTAAGCAACAAAGAAAAAAAATTAAAAGGAAAAAAAGGAATGACACGCGATCGCACGTCCAGCAAGCCGTTATGTCGATGTGCAGATGCGGACTGCAAGCACTGCACGTCGCACGATGGACTTCGTGTCTCGTTGTCCTGAGAAGAAAAAGAAAAGATGTTATTTAATACACGTACGTGGTTTTAAATTCCGTGCTGTAATTACTTATTTTTATGAAACAACTCCTATTTTTGGCAGGCTCCTGAGACTACCAGCCCGAATACGGTTGGTTGGGTCAGGAGACCGCCAACTGTTGTTGCTGGCGTTCCGCTCACCATCAGTTCGACGTATAGGTCAGCGCCGAGTGTAAGACGAACTGGCGATGAGCGGTAGAACTGCGGATCTGCAACCCGCATAAATTCGAACGGAACGGCAACCTTTGGATCCACATTGGATGGCGGACTCAACCGATAGTGGCCCTTGACCACGGCGGCTTGGGTAGTGACATGAGTCGTTGACCCGAACTTGCCGCGCAGAATAAGTGTGCATTGCCCTGGTCCTTGGCGCTCTAACTGCAAATCGCGTACCAGCTCTGCATCGACGATGGTGCTGGCGGCGCAGGGATCAATGATGGCACGAACCAGATGTAGGTGCCCACGCGATTCGACGCGTACGATGGCCGTCGGCGCAATGGGCACGAAAGACCGCATGATGGGCGCTGGAGTGGCTGGGAGTAGCCGGCCGGTTCGGAAGCCTTCCGGTGTAACACGCGATAGTGCCTTTTTATCTAGGGCGTCAGAAGTGTATGGCGTTGATTTCTTTCGCCGCTGCTGTCTTCCGCGTTTGGATGACTCGGTCGGGCCTCCTTGGAGTCCGATGTCGCGGTGCCGCCAGTTTTCTCGGTCATTTCGACGTTTATTTGCTTTCGCCGCGGTTCTCTCATGGTGTAACAGCGGCCGGAAACTGCGCATGCCATGGTTGACCGTTGACGGTCTTGTTGTCTCTGTTTTGCCTTTTGCTTCCTCCGCCTTTGCTCTCTCCTCCTCCATTTCTTCTTCTTCCACCTGCTGAGCCCAGGACTTTGTCGGCCCCATTAGGTGGATTGACAACCTGTCATCGGACGGGCTGTCGTCGCCAATGGTTGTTGCATCATCGCGTTCAGAAAGACGCTCATCTAGATGGAGCGTGGTGTGGTGCTTCTGCTGGCACCGTTTGCAGCGATATTTGCTATTGCACGTGTCCACGCGATGAAAGGGCGACAGACAATTCGGACAGTATTTGTGCAGCAGCACGGCCCGCAACCTCTCCTCCGGGGATTTTTTCCTGTATTCGGCACAGATTCGGAGACTATGGTCCCTGCCGCAGAGCTGGAACGCGACGTTGAAACGCTTTGCGCCTCCCTCTGCCTTGGCCAATAAGGTTTGGTAACGGGTCATGATCTGAAAGAATATTGGTATCATTGATCATGCCCAAATTGAGGTTGGCGGAATGTTGTTTGGGTGGCGTAAGCAAAAAAATATTATCTCTCATATATTTTCGCAAGAGAAAAAAAAACATTTTATTGAAATAAAAATTAAGGGCCATAAGTAAATACGAAGAAAGAAACGGATTTAGCACGCATCCATACGATGTGGCTGGTGCTTTAGCGCCTCTAGTACATCCCTGCAAAAACGCTCTCGTCACTCAACGTCATTTGACTAGTCATTTTACCAGGTCATAGGTTATATTCCTAGTCACACTTGCATGAGCGTGATCAGGTTTTGTGACCAAATTTTTGTAGGGATTTTATAATTTATTTTATGTCGGTAGATGTCGCCGAAGTAGTCCTAAAGATTTATTTTTTGGTTTGTGGTGAACTTTGTTTTCACAACAAGTGGCCTGCCACCACACGGAACGGTTAGAAACCTGACTGAAAAGATATTACAGAGTTGCACTACCACCATTCAACATTATTTTCGACGTGTATGGTCGATAATGTTGAGATTCGTGGAATTAAGTATTTTAAATCTCGACCAAATGAATGATTGATCGAGATATGTAATACGCGACATGTGTTGTGTGTAGCAAGGCGTAAGGCATAATGTCGGTAACACAGTGCATTGACAGTCAGAATGGGGGGGTGTAGAGATTTTGACTAGCAGATGTCGCTCTTCCATTTCCTGAATGAAAAAAGTGTCATTCATTTAACACGCGACGGTGAGTACACTCGTAGACTTGGTTATATTTTTATTAATTAATTGAGTTTCTTCTTTTCTTTCGATTTTCGCTTCATGGAAATATGGATAAACGGCCTTTTCGTATTATATATGGCATATTGGGATTATTTGTGCCATTCAATTCGACACGAAAATATGTTAGCGTTATCTTACTCCCAAGAAAATATGGTTTTGGTTTCTATTGGTTTGGCATAATAACGTTGCATTTGTACATATCGATTGTATAAGCGTCCGGGATTTAGTGAACCAATTAAGTCGAATATTGATTTACGTTCAACACAAATATCTGGTGTGAGTATATAGTCGCCAATCGTGATAATAACTTGTTGCACCTCCATGCCTCGTGTATGTATTAAACATGGCAAATCAGAACGGAATTCACGCATATCTACAATAATTTGGCTGTAAGAAAAGGTATGAGGCTCGCTTGACCGCCTGCTTCACGACTAGCAGCATTAGCCGCGTCCACGCCTTCAGTTTCTGCATAGGTTTTATACAACATGAAAGCTTCATCTGTTTTGCCATCTTGGTACTCTGGTATAACCATTACACGCTTCGTTTTAATAATCATTCTAAATGCTTGCTTCTCACGTCGCCAGCTAGTCAAATACGATTGTTCTTCTACGGTGTGCGCATGTAAAGGGAAGGATACATGCGTCCGATCTTTCGGAGCGCGCCGTTGACGCGCTTCCCATTTTTCCAATTGTCTAATTGCGGCACATTACAATGATACATTATAACATACTGTGGTTGTATTTCATCGAGTATGCGATCGAGTGACATAGCACCCTCTCGTTCTGGTTTGAATGTTTGTATGCAGATTAGTGGTTGCTTACGTGCCGCCACAGCCGCAGTTATATCCAGGTGTTCTAGCTGTGGAAATGGCTCGAAACAGAGGTATCCATATTAGAGGTCTCCGTAGCCCCGCTTGCATTTGCATCGGCGCCAGCATAAGTTAAAGTTTCGTCAGCATCACTTAATTGTGTAATAGTTAGCATATAACTTTCTTGAAAATATTTTGCTGCAAGATCTTCATCACCATTAGCATCAGTAAACAGCTGCGTCAGCTCATCCATAGGGGTGCTTTGTTCTGAGTCCGAAGCTTCATTCTTTAGAACGTCATTCTCTTTCGCATTTGGTTGAGTGCTATTCCTCTGTTGTGTGCTTGTGTTTTTGCCGCTGAGAGTTTTCTCAAATTGCGTTAGTGCATTTACAATTTCCTTAACTTATAGCAATCAGCTAGTTTACCGATTGGTATCTCATGCTGCCTTGCAGCAAATAAGAGAAAGCGTTCACCACCTTGTGTGAGAAATAGACGCAATTGAAGGCAGGTACGTGTATCATGACAAAGTATTACGACTTTGGGTGGCGCTTACGCAAGTCGGGACGTGAACGTTTCATATCGCCCGGTATTTCAACTTTGAGTGGTTTCAGCTAAAATTTCCATTTGGGATAGGGTTCATGTTCAAACTCACCTTGTGCATTGTAAACGCGCTCTCTGGTTAAATTGAATATTTGCTCAGCTGAATCTAAAAACGTCCAACCCGAATTACGAAGCGCATACTCTGTAGTGTGATAACGTTTTGGTTAGTGCATACGCGGCCACTGCATCATGATATGTATTGGAAATCATAAGATTGCGTAAAATTTCGTAATTTTTCGCGCTAGAACCGGAGGTAGCGGGTGTCGATAGAGCCAAGTCTGTCCTACATTTGCCGGTGGATATCACACAAAGGAAGCGTAGGTGTGTATAAAATTACATCTTGGAGGTACTGAGGGCTTATTAATATAATTATATTCTTTTTTTCTGAGGGAAGATTGTGTAATCGACATGGCTAACTCATACAACTCTTTCGCTATTGCCCGACGATGGCAACGTACCAACGTCAGAAGCTGCAGCGCTGCATTATGAAATACAAGGAGCCGGTTGAAGAGGACGCTATTATATGGATATCGTTCAGGTGAGTAGAGTAGTAAATGACGATTCGAAATCTCTCGCAGTAATGAGCCATAACGTTGGTCAGATACGCCATCATCTCGTTGCAAAGATCCTGAGCCAGATTAATTTTGTTGATTTCTTGCCTTTTACGATGCTCTCTACGCATAACTTTTTTCCAAAAATTAGAAAAAGAACCATGAATTTAAATAAAATGGCCCAAGTCGGGCATGCTTCAAATTGACCTCAAGTTGTTAAGTTACCCGAGATGGTGTGCAGCTTTTCTTCTTTTCAAAAATTCTTTATCCCGATTTACTGAAAGAATAAACGAAGTCAGCGATGCCAAATTCTTTAGTAGGCTCCAGGGGTTTAGCTACTCTCTTGAAATGATTCTCAAAGCATACTTAAGTTGAAGATAGATGTACGTATGAGTAGGGTTTGAAAATGCATTTTATTTGCTTAACTATAAAATAGCGTCTGAAATGTTGATTTTGATGCTTAATACTTCAACACCCAAGTCTCCCGGTTCTAGTATGTTCCAAATAGTTTGCGAAATTTCTTTGGTTGGAATGCAATGCACATAAAGTATTTAGCCCATTAAGCACAGATCATTACATTATTTTCCCCACAAATAAGTTTTATTAAATTATTCATTTTATTTGGAAGATTTATTACAACGTTTTGCTGGACTATTTGTTTATTTAGTATAATAAATCTCAATTTGAAAACTCCTATCAAAATTGTCCCACCCAAGCAAAGCGATTCCGGCCGAAAGCAAGCCGACGTGTTCTCAATTTCGATCGATCGATTCTTTAGCGTTTTTTTTATGCAAAATTGCAATTGTCTTGTTGCCTCTGCATTTCCGAAAACCATTGGTGCTGGCATTTTCTTCAAATTTTTGCACAATTTTAATTTAACTAAAACCAAAATAAATAAAAACAGCTGTTTCGCTTTATTATCGACTCGATATGAAAAGGATACGAAATCAGCTTCGAATCGATTTGTTTAAATCGGAACTGAGAACACCAAAAAGAAATCGACTCGGAATCAACCCCGCCTGACCTTTCAAAGCGAGTCGGAATCCAGAACAGGACGGATTGCTATTCAGAACACCACCTTGTGTTTCTTACAGCCAACCCAATATAAACGCACGCAAGTAATTTTCTGTCAAAAAATGTCTCATGTACATACAAGTTATATGAGAGCAACCCAAGTTGAATTTGCTGCGTGAAAACCTAACTCGATTTCCAATTTTTGTTCTGCGTGACATTTAGATTCGACGTTTGCCCACATGCTTTACATTGTCGCAACGCATGCTTATTTGGGTTAGGGCAAAGAACGCCGTGCGGTTTTATTGGGCCGGCTTGTTAAACATTTATTTGCACTTTTAAACCTTTACGACGTGTACCTTAATTTTATATTCGAAAATACTTTTAAGTTTGAATGTGTGGTTCATATGGCAATTGATGTTTGGGGTGTGATTGCTAATTCAATTGTATTCTGGGGCAGATGTCTGCGTTAGGGTATGTTGGCCTTGTTCAGGGGAATGAGAGCAGGGCTATCGGTGTGTTGGCCTCGTTCGGGATGAACGAGAGCTGGGTTATTTGGAATAAAGGGAGATGGACTACTAAAGTTCATTTTCCTTGTCGTTGGGCGGAAGTAGTACCAATTTCGCGATTGGTCTCGTAATTTGTCCCTTCATTGTATGAACGTCAACAACACGTACACGGTTATCGGAACCTGGGTGTGTGTTGACGACTCTCCCCATTTTCCACTCGTTCGGTTGTAGGTTATCCACCTTGATGACGACTAGGTCTCCGGGTTTTAAGTTGGATTGTGGATGTTTCCATTTATACCGTTTCTGAATCTCGGTGAGATATTCCGATTTCCATCTTTTGCAAAAGGTTTGATGAAGGGCTTTCATCTTTTGCCATCGGTTTACAATTGAGGCAGGGTTTTCACTACAATCGAGTTCAGGTGGAGCTAAAAGATGCCCGCCTACGAGAAAATGGCCTGGAGTAAGCGGCTCGAGGTCGGAAGAGTCGTTAGATGAGGGACTTAGAGGTCTCGAGTTGAGGCAGGCCTCAATTCGACATAAGAGGGTTGTAAACTCTTCTAAAGTATATTTATGGTCGGACGCGATCTTTTTAAAGTGTGTCTTAAAACTTTTTACCCCCGCTTCCCACAAACCTCCCATGTGAGGAGCGCTTGGCGGTATAAAATGCCATTCTAAAGTGTGATGGCTATATTTATTCACTGTTCCGTCCCTTGCTTCACGCAGAAATGCCTTAAACTCAAATCGTAACGATCGCGAAGCTCCGACAAAGTTAGTACCATTGTCGGAGTAAACGTTTTTCGGACAGCCTCGTCTGGATACAAATCTGGCGAAGGCAGCTAGGAAGGACCCGGTATTAAGGTCGTTTGTCGCTTCCAGATGGATGGCTTTCGTCGAAAAGCAGACGAACAGGCAAACATATCCTTTTGAAATTCGACATCCCCTCCCTCGGTAGGATTTTATATCGTATGGTCCCGCGAAATCTACCCCAGTGTTGGTGAAGGCCCTAGAAAAGGTGGTGCGCTCCTTCGGAAGGATCCCCATAAGTTGCGTTTGTGTCCGCTTCCTGTAAATAGTACAGACCTTACAGTTGTGGATAACAGACCGTATCATTATTTTAACACGTGGGATCCAGTACTGAGTGCGGATATGACGTAGCATCAGCTGGTTCCCTCCATGCAGGGTGGTCTCGTGAGAGGATTGGACTATAAGTCTGGATAACCTGCAAGTATAAGGAAGAATAATGGGATGACTTTCATTATGGGACATGTCCTTCGATGCCCCAGTCCGCCCCCCAGTTCGAATGATGCCTTCTTCATCTATATATGGGTTCAGGGGTAAAATCTCACTCTTCCCATTTATTAGTTTTCCTGACTTCAAATTTGCGTACTCTTCTTGATAATGTTGCCTCTGGCATATTGTTATCAATCTTCGTGTTGTTTTTTCTATTTCGTCAGGAGCTATTGAATGAGAATCACTTTTAAAAGAGGCTTTAGTTGTTGGGTGCGTATTCTGGAAAAACCGAAGAATATAGGATATAACCCGCAAAGCCCTCGGTAGATCGGAAAACCTATCCAGAATATCAAAGTTATTTTTGACCGAAGTTGTATGAACTTTCACCCTTTTTTCCTCCATATTCGTATTGTAATCTTCTTCTTGTGTTGGCCAATTTTCGTTGTCTTCTTGCAACCAAGAAGGTCCCTGCCACCACAAAGAATTGTCGATTAGATCCGAAGCGAGGAGGCCTCTGCTCGCCAAATCTGCAGGGTTTGACGCAGAGTCTACATGCCGCCATACTTTGTCTCCAACTTTGTCGATGATTTTCGTTATTCGATGTGCCACAAACGTTGACCACGAACATGGTGGTTTTCGGATCCATGCCAGTACTATAGTCGAATCTGTCCAAAGGGTTACTTTAATGTTTGAAAGTTGCATATTTTCTATGGCCGACTCTATAATTTCTGCAAGTAGGACTGCGCCGCAGAGTTCCAGTCGTGGCAATGATATGGTTTTGACCGGGGCTACTCTCGTTTTGGCCATCAACAGGTTGGTGAAGACTTGATCCTTTGTTTGTACCCTCAGGAAAACAGTGGCGGCATATGCTTTTTCCGAGGCATCGCTGAATCCATGTATTTCGACATTGTCCTTCAATGTGTAGTGAACCCATCGCGGTATGCGTATATCGTTGATCTTTTCGTAGTCCGTCATGAATGATTGCCACCGATGTAGAGTAGTTTCAGACACATCTTCATCCCAGCCTGTCCCTTCCAACCAAATATTTTGCATTATTATTTTGGCTACAATTACGACTGGTGCCAGCCAGCCAAGAGGGTCGAAAAGTTTTGCGATCGCAGAAAGTATTGACCTTTTTGTTACGGCGTGGTTATTGTCAAAGGGTTTCGCTGTGAAGTAAAAGTAGTCGAAATGGGCGTTCCACCTGATACCGAGTGCTTTTACCATGCTGGTGTCTTCAAACTCAAGAAAATCCTCGCTTAATAGGTGTTGCTTCGGTATACCCTGTAGGATTTTCTTGCAGTTGGACGTCCATTTTCGCAATGGGAAACCTGCCGATTGCAATGCCGATGATATTTCGTCCCTTGCCTTGATTGCAATTTCGATGCTGTGTCCACCGGCGAGTACGTCATCAACGTACATGCAATTTCGCAGAATATCTGCTGCCATTGGATGCGATGTCTCGACGTCATCTGCTAGTTGGTGCAGCGTCCGAATCGCAAGATACGGAGCACAATTAACACCAAAGGTTACCGTTTTCAATTCGTAAATGTTAATTGGGTTTTTGGGGCATTTGCGAAATATGATTCGCTGATATTTTGTTTGGTCTTCATTGACCCATATTTGGCGGTACATTTTCTCTATGTCGCTGTTAAATACGTATTTGAACAGCCGCCAACGTAGTATAAGGATTGTCAGGTCGGATTGAAGAATCGGACCTGGATATAAGGCATCGTTAAGACTTTTGCCATTAGTGGTAGGACAAGATGCATTAAATACGACTCTGACTTTTGTCGTTGTACTTCCCTCCTTTATAACAGCATGGTGAGGTAGGAAGTAACAGTCATTTGAGTCTAGCGAAATATTGCCTATTTGTTTCATGTGCCCTAAGTTTTCATATTCGGATACAACTCTATTGTATTCCGTTTGAAGGACTGGGTTTTTTCGCAAGTCGTGTCTCGTTGCGATAGAATTGAGAACACGCACTTCTTAATGAGGGGCCTAGGCTAAATTCTGTCCTAAAGGGTAAGGAGACTACGTATTTGCCATCGTTGTTCCGAACTGTTGTGGATTTGTATAGCTCCTCGCAGTAAGTATCATCTTTATTGATGCTCCTCTTCTTTGGAATTTCCTCTATCTCCCAGAAAGCCGCCAGTTGTTTGTCTAAAGTGACCTCGTTAAAATATGAAACTATGGTCTTATTTGTATCAACCGCATCTGTCCGGTCTGTCAAAATCCAGCCGAACACCGTTTCCTGTGCTATTAATGTGTTTAGCACATCTTTCTTAATGCCACCTAACATAATTTGGGGGTATATGTCTCCGCCCAGAATTAGATCGACTGGCTCATTGACAAAGAATCGTTTGTCAGCCAGTACTAAGTCAGGGAATGCTTGCCTAGTCATTGCGTTTATTTGGCAAGTTGGAAGATTCCCTGTCAATTGTGGTAAAACCAGCATGATCGTATTGATATTGATTAATGGGTCGGTTGGTGACCGCAGTTGTATGTTGCACGCTTCTTTTACTTGTGCAGACATTGTATTATTGATGCCCGAAACTTGGGCATGCAAGTGTTTGGATGGCAGATTAATTCTGCGCTTTAGTTTCTCGGTAATGAATGAACATTCCGATCCCGAGTCTATTAGGGCTCTCGCCGAATAGTCAACACCATTAAAATGAATATTGACCTGAGCTGTCCCTAGTAATACCCCTTTATTTGTATTTGCGAAACATGAGTTCACATTATTAATCGGAGCATTTTCCCTTTCAGCATTGCGTCGTATTTGAGCTTCCCGTGAGGTAGATGCAGATGCTCCGATAGTGTCTGAAGTATTGGTTGGTTTTGGCTGATTCGAAATATGAAGCAGCGTATGATGTCTTAAATGACATGTGGCACAGTTCATTTGACTGGTGCACTTTGTTACCGAATGGCCAGCAGAAAGGCAGTTTATACACCCACGGCTGCCCTTAATTTGTTCAAACCGTTTATTGGGTGTTAAACGTAAGAACTTTTAACACTTGGAAATTCGATGTGCCGGACTTTTGCACATCTTACACGTAGGTTTGGCTACACTTGCCTGATAGGACCCTAATTTTTTAGCAGATGTATCTGTTGTCGAACGAGATACTTGTGGCTTTGAGGTTTTGGAAACTGTATCCCCTCTCAGATCAGTCACGGTTTCTAAGGTTTGGAAACGATTGGATAAGAATCTATCCATATCTGCCCATTTTGAAATTTCCGTTTTGTTTTCAATTGTTTGTTCCCAGAGTGCCAATGTGGTTTCTGGCAATTTTGTGGAACATAGATATGTTATAATTGCATCCCAGTTTGATATGTCTATGTGATGACACTGGAGCGCCGAGATGCAATTATTTATTTCACGTTGCAGTTTCTTTATAGAGCTACCGCATTCACTCTCAACTGCTTTCAAACTAAAAAGAATTTTTAATTGGGCGTTTACTAAGATACGTTTGTTTTCGCATCTGTCACAAAGATTCTTCCACGCTGTTTCGAAACCGTCTTTCGTTAAAGGGCATCGCCCAACTATCTCTTTGGCCTCACCTTGAGTCTTTTGGTTTAAATAATATAATTTTTCTACTGCTTCTAGGTTTTTGTTACGTATATATATAGCAGTGAACATGTCTCTAAATGAAGGCCAAGAAAGGTAATCTCCTTTGAAAACGTCCGTATCACACGGTGGCAGGCGCACGCGATATTCCCTGTCTCCTGAGCTTTCTTCTTTCTTTTCAGCTTTCTCAAGTTTTTCCGAAAGTTCAGCCATCGCTGCCTGGCACTTGAGAAAGCTGAAGTATGTAATTTTGTGCTTCTTTTTGATGGCCGACAGCTCTTTTGCCTCCAGTTCTGAGGAGCTCAAGAGTTCTTCATATGTCTGCTTCACCTTCTCCCATAGCGATTTCAACTCCTCCTTTTGGACTAAGAGGGTGTGTTTTGTATGGTCTGAAGGGGACGTATCATTGTAGTCATTCTCAAACTCAGTCACTGCCTCTGCTTGGCGTATATAGGTATCCATTATATGAAAATTTATTGAAATATTAATTGATTAATTGCCTTTGCAGAGAGTATTGAGTGAAAATGAACTGAAACGAAGGACTGTGTTTGAGAGAGATCTCTCGAGGAAGTGGCCTCGAAGCTTGCGAGAAAGCTAGGAATCAATTTAAAAAATGTGCAATTTTCGTGGTGGCAACGGCGCGGCAATGGCGGCCACCGTGGTGTGATGGTAGCGTGCTCCGCCTATCACACCGTATGCCCTGGGTTCAACTCCCGGGCAAAGCAACATCAAAATTTTAGAAATAAGATTTTTCAATTAGAAGAAAATTTTTCTAAGCGGGGTCGCCCCTCGGCAGTGTCTGGCAAGCGCTCCGATTGTATTTCTGCCATGAAAAGCTCTCAGTGAAAACTCATCTGCCTTGCAGATGCCGTTCGGAGTCGGCATAAAACATGTAGGTCCCGTCCGGCCAATTTGTAGGGTAAAATCAAGAGGAGCACGACGCAAATTGGAAGAGAAGCTCGGCCTTAGATCTCTTCGGAGGTTATCGCGCCTTACATTTATTTTTTTTTTTAACGGCGCGCACCCACGTAATTATTCAAAGAATGCTCTAATGCAGATGTGCCAATGACTTGTGTAAGCCAATAAGTAATGGCTAGTGAAGAAAGTGGTGTTAGTGAAAATATAAAGAAATGTAAGAACGTTCGTTATGGACTTTTTGGTAATTTAACCAAGGACTGTGATCTTTTGTATCACAAAAAATTAGATCAGTCAAAACTGATTTGTGTATTGCCGCAAAATAAATAATAATTCAATTTTAAAAAATTGAACAAGAAATAAGCCTTTTTGGCCACCCAAACAACAACAACAATATGTGTAGTTTTAAAAATAAGTGCACTTTGCACTGAAACAACAAAATAAATTGCAGTAATGCCCGTGTAAATAAGTGCAAGTGATTTTTATGTGGAAGAAAATTTTATTTAATTAAATGTGCGCCTAAAATAAATTTACAGGTTTCTGAAAAAGTAACCTTACCAAATCGAATTTTGTGCAGTGGATTAAATGAATTTTTTCAGATAAATCCTGCAAAGGTGAAAATAGAAAAGTGACGCAAATCGGTGTTTGAGGTTATGTTAACCCTTTAGAGCAGTGTTGTGCTACCTTGAGCTGTGTCCGGAAAATCTTACCGCTGGTGGGGGATTGTTCCGGATAGTCAAAAGGCGTGTTGCACAAACTTTAAATAACTGCGTTAAGCGCCTTTTTCTATTTTTGCACAAAGTAAAAACTTCTCACTTCACGAAGAAAAAAAACAAAATCACTTGCACTGTTTAATATAAAGAGCCACTTTGTAATTTTTAATTTTATTTTGCAATTTTAGTAAAAGTGAAATTAAAGGAAAACCCTACCTAGCACGGAATATATTTAAACCACGTACCTTTTATCAAAGTGTTGATCCGGATAATCGAATGTGATTTAAATATTGTTGTTGGATGTTTCCAAAAGGTACCACCAAAAATGTATCAGTTGTTGTTGTTTCGAATATAAAATCGCTGGTATCACCAAGAAAATTGTATCACCATGGACAATTGCTGATATTTGTTGTTGAAATTTTTGGTTTTTCCTGTGTATTCTCACGAGTTTGGTATGCTTCCTTGCTTTAATGCCTAGAGAGTTGAGTGGACTGTAATTGTGTGACTGGTTCTCTTTACCGGCGCGGTAAGGACCATGAACAAATGCGTGGTGGCAACGGCGCGCACCCACGTATTTGTTAAATAATAGTTAAGGCGAAAAAAGGGGGAAGAAAATAAAAACACCAAAAAGATTTCGTATTAATAAAAAGAATTCACAAAGTGATTTTATTTATATAAACACAACAAGTGTTAAGAAAAGGTTTAACAAATGTTGTGGAAAATGATATATATGTGATAATAATTTTGAAAAGTTGAACTTACGTGAACGGGCGATTACGTGTTCCTTTGCTGGCTGCTGGATTAAAAGAGGACGAGACTCTTTTCCACATGAGCCGATGAACCCACGATACAGCCACTTCGTTGGGTTTCCCGGCAACAAAGTTGCTGTACCACGGGCTCACAGCGGTAAACGTCTAAGACACAAACGTACTACCACTCACACATGCCTGTGTGTATATCACAAGAATATGCGGGTGGTAGTAACGAAGAAAATAAAACAAAGAAAGTTATGTTACGAGGGGGGGGTGGGAGGATTTATTTAGGCCTGTGGCCTAAACACTTGATAAACCAAATGCAATAATATCGTGTTCAAGTATATGTGATAAAGTGGATCCAGATGATGTAGAAGGATTTGGTTCATCCATTTTAAATTTAAATACAAAAAGCTGTAAAGAAAAAAAAAATGTCCATAAGAAATTTGTTAAAATTGATAATATAGTAGTTAAAGGTTCATTTTAGGCTAATTTCTCAAAATTTAAGCCTGATATCTCTACTAAAATTCAAAAACACTATAGATATTAATACAGATTCTGAAATGTACGTAAAATACTTTTAAAGGTAGCCCAATATCATATTTTTCCTATAATTCTATCAGAAGCTATGAAGATTTTTTGGCCAAGCCTACATTCATATCGCAAAGTATCTATTTTGCAAAAGTGGGGGACTCGAAATCGGACTTAGAGCTATGGTGTCTTCAGCAATTTTTTTTAGAATAATTCGTAGGTTACGTTTTTGCTAAAATCCTGATGGAAAAAGTTTGACCCGCTCTACTAAACATATTGTAACGAAGTTTGGGAAATTCCTCTTATTCCAAAACTTCTGCTAACGTTGAAGTCGCTAAATTGTCGAATAAATCACTCCAATATTCAGTATTGCAATATGGCCTTTATTTAGTGTACTTGGGAGTAGTGTACTTCAATATCACGTACTTCACAACAGCGTGTTTAAACCAAACTGAATAGTCATTCCTCAGCTTGCGCTGCTTTTATACTCTCTGTTGCCTCGTAAGCATATTTCTTCAAAGGTCTAGACGTTTCACCTTCTAGAATCTCCTGCTTGGTTATCAGCGATATACATGTATATTTGTAGTTTATGCGTTTCTCATAGTCATATGCGTGTGTATGTCTGAGCAACTACTTCGGGTGATGACTACAATTGTGTGTGTCAAATATCTCTTCGTTGCCTTGTATATATGTGTGTAAATGATGACTGATGTATTCATGTACACAATTGTGGCTTGCTTCATGTTTTTGTTGTTGCGTGATTATTTACTAACAGTTTGTGATGCTAAAACTGGCCACAATATACATATATTAGTAAACATAGCTTTTATTTTTAAGTAGCATTACTAAAGGAATTTGGTCGTCCTCAGATTAATTATAACCGGCAATACAAAACAAATATACGCAATTTGCAAATCCATGAATTTCGAAATACAATGCGCAAAGGAATTCGATCAGTTGACATTCCCTGCAAGAAGGCTTCCAGTTAGATTACTCGTGATCTCGGTAAAAGTTTTTATGAGTTTCCAAGGGGCCAATTCAAATATATATGCGTGTGTACGAATACTATACATCTGACATTTTTTTACCTTGTGCACTCTTTTGCGCTAGCAGTTCTCGATGAACTAGTTGTTTTAGAAATTGTAGGTTAATGTTTTTTGTTGGTTAATATACTATTTATCGCTATCTATCTGGTGTATTTTCTTTCAATTGCACAGTTTTAAAAATTCAAATGCAATTATTGATATTATATTATAGAAAAACCCACAATTGTAAAAATGAACAAAATGAAAAAAAGTGGCTGCCCCCCAGAAATGTGAGGGACAAACTTAGGCCGGCTGGACCATTGTGATACCATTGTAGGGGCTATGGCCCTTCCTGCTTTAGATGTGTAGGAATTTGAACCAAGTTGACCTTCTGATGTAGCGTACAATATTTAGGATTTCCGCAGATCCAAGTTCTGCTAAGCACTCGATGAAATACTTATTCAGACATTCCATAGGTAAACTGGCCAGAGCAGGGCATCTACAGAGGGAGTGCTCGGCGTTTTCTATCTCCTCTTCGTCCCTGCAGCTCCGACAAAAATTGTTGGTTGGAAATGCCATGCGTTCGCCGTGTATCCCCATCAGGCAGTGGCCTGTTAGTATACTGATCAGTGGACGCAAGAAGAGACTGTTGAGATTAATGAGGAACCTAGTTCGTTTCTCCTTTAAAAACGTACTAGATATTTTATCCCTTTTTATTATATCTATGCAATAAACAAACAATATTCGGTTAGTAAAAATTAGGTATGCGCTTTATACATATAAATGTATATATGTATGTACACCGTGGTGTGATGGTAGCGTGCTCCGCCTATCACACCGTATGCCCTGGGTTCGCACCCCGATCAAAGCAACATAAAAATTTTAGAAATAACGTTTCTCAATTAGAAGAAAAATTGTCTAAGCGGGGTCGCCCCTCGGCAGTGTTTGGCAAGCGCTCCGGGTGTATTTCTGCCATGAAAAGCTCTCAGTGAAAACTCATCTGCTTTGCAGATGCCGTTCGGAGTCGGCATAAAACATGTAGGTCCCGTCCGGCCAATTTGTAGGGAAAATCAAGAGGAGCACGATGCAAATTGGAAGAGAAGCTCGGCCTTAGATCTCTTCGGAGGTTATCGCGCCTTACATTTATTTATTTTTTTTTTATATATAAATATATATATGTATATTAGGGTGTCCCAAGACATAAGGGAATTTTTTTTAAGCGAAATTAAATACGCATAGCCTCTATTTTTTTTCTATTTGATCTCAAAAGCTCATATAATAAATAGTTTTGTATTCGGATATGGATAACCTGCTGGCTGACTGTTTGGATGGCGAGGAGCGGCGGCAAGCAGGTATGCTTGCATTCCAGGCTAGCGGGGCGGGGCATAACGCCACCGTCCTCACCCACAGCCACATGAACAAAAAGAGGGCTCATACCTGCATTGTGGAAAAGAAAAGAAATTGCTGTAAAAGATAGAAATAGACGTGAGGAGAAAAGTTAGAAGGGCGAAAGCTTATGGGGCAGAAAAAGATGAAGGCCTGTCCTTTCAGGTGGAGTCTACCCGCCCTCTTCAGCGCAGCTTGCGATGAACCATGGGCGCTGTGCTGACTCCTAACTACTTAGAGCGCCCCCAAACCTGACATAAATCTGCCCGTCCGTCAATAAGTCATCACCCTATTACCCACCTCCACTTTACCTTGCCACGCACAAGCGCAGCAACTACGCCAAATATTGTCAACTTAGCCTTGCATAATGAATATATTAAAATTTCACCCACACATTGGTTTACAAATTATCAACTAACACCCTACTACTAGTTCAATAATTTCTAAAAAAAACTTTAAACTCAAAGTTTAATACGAAATAATTTAACAAGGATTTCCGAAGGCTTAACTAGGATCAACTTCTATGGTTTCTATTTACTCAAAGTAAAAATAACAAAATGGCTCAAATTTAATGCTAAACTTTATTACTAATTAACATTGCAAATTCTGTAGCATCGATAATAGTTGGTCGTTATCGATAAGTATACTTTTATGTACATTGCTAAATAAAGACAGTTGAAATGATAAGCTAAAAGAGGACACATCAATGCAACATGGCGCTGCGGACAAACTAATAAGTGAAGTATTGAAATAAAATGATATTAAGATCAAGAGAAATTAAAAGTCCAAAAGTAATACAAAATAAAAGCAGAGTTATTAAAAAAGAAAAGCGGACAGAGAAAGTAATTGATTTGATCATAAAGAAAATTCCAGTTGAAGAACTAAAAAAGTGTGAAGCAGTAACAAAGGTAACTGCAAAAGTGATTAAAAACGAAAAAGTGAAAAAACGAAAAGTGAAAAAACAAGAGCGTGAATCTTCGTTCTATAAGCACATGGTCAAAGAATTCGGCAACTCAGCTTTGACACATGAAAAATAATTCATTAGCATAAAACACGATTGCTATTAAAATGGGTGACTTCGTAAGAAAGCCCGAGCCTTTGCAAATTGATGGGAATTTATCACAAAACTGGCGAAGATTTAAACGAAATTTTGATATATATGTATATGCAAGCAGCAGAATTAAATACAAAGCCAGATGCTGTTAAAATTAATGTTTTCTTGAATATAATTGGTGAGCGGGCTGTTGAGGTGTATGATATGTTTCACTTGACAAATGCAGAACAAGGAAGTTACCAAGCGGTAACAAAAACATTTGCAGATTTTTGTGAACCGAAAAAGAATACAGTATATGAGCGCTTTATATTTTACCAGCGCATGCAAAAAGATGGGGAAGCTTTCGACTCATTTCTAATGGACATAAAACGGTTAGTAAAAAATTGTGAATTCGGGGAAAAGGAGAGCGAAATGCTGAGAGATCAAATCGTTATGGGCGTCTCAGACAATAATTTGCAAATACGTTTATTGGAAGTACCAAATTTAACATATGAAGCAGCCGTGGAGAAAAGCAGAGCGAAGGAAGCAACGAAAGAGCAAGCACAAACAATGAATACAATGAATCGCACGACGGAACCAGTTAGTGAAATTCACCGTCGCAATAAACATGAAGAGAATGGAAGCAAATATCGTAACAAACAACATGGTTTAGGTCAAACCACTAACAAGAGTACAAATAAGTATGTACAAGGTAAATGCAAATATTGTAGCTATAAACATAAGAAGGGAAACTGCCCAGCCTATGGGAAAACGTGTAAAAATTGTTCAAAAAAAATCATTTCGCTTAAGTTTGTAAGTCAGATGAGGTAACACATGTGCAAACCATTAATGAATCGGATTTTGACGAAAATTCCGAATTTTATATTCATTCGTTAAAGCAAACAAATATTTCTTCAGTAGTTGTACAACCTGTCGACTGCAGTGCAAATACAGCCAACAGAAAAGTGTCGTTGTGGAAGGAAGATGTCCAGGTAGGTGGAAAATTAGTCTCATTCAAAGTAGATACAGGATCGAGCGTAACAATACTTCCAAAAAGACTATTGGATATTGTTGCTCCCAACTACAAACTAAAGCCGTCTAGATCTATACTTCGTGCCTTTGGAGGTGGAGTTGTAAAACCGATTGGGTCATGTCAACTTCATTGTAAATTATATAGTGAGAAGAAAAACATTGAAATTGAAATTGTTGACATAGACACAGTGCCTTTACTGGGATTAAATGCTTGCGTTGCTTTTGGTTTGGTGGACATTGCACGTACCCAGAAACAAACAGCAAGAAAAAATTTTTTATAAATGCGGTGGCGAGAGAAATAAATCAGAAATTTGTTGAAGATCAGTATTCGGATTTATTTAAGGGTTTGGGAAGATTTAATAAAACATATAAAATTCATATAAAAGAAAATTCAGTACCTATAGCTAAGTCGGCAAGAAGAGTGCCTCAAGCCATTTTAGGTCGTTTCAAAGAAAAGCTGGATGAGTTAGAGAAAAATGGATTAATTGCTAGGGCAGATATTAACGAATGGGTTCATCAGATAGTTTTAGTTATGAAGAAAAATAGGAAAGATTTAAGGATATGCATCGACCCATCCAACTTAATGACTGCATATCAGATGAGAGTTTTTTGATACCGACTTTAGAAGATCTTACAACAAGATTAGAAGGGGTGAAGTACTTTAGTGTACTTGACCTGAAAGACGGTTTCTGGCACGTTGTACTAGATGAGGAATCACAGAAATTATGCACTTTCGCCACCCCATTTGGAAATTTTAAATTTTTAAGGATGCCATTCGGTATTAAATCCGGCCCTAAGATATTTCAAAAAAAAGAACCACGAAAATTTTGGTGATCTGATGAACGTGTTCGCATACATGGATGATTTACTAATTACAGGAAAAAACGCGGGAGGAGCATGATAGAGCACTGATTTCAGTCTTAGAAAGAGCTTGCGAAAAAGGTGTGAAGTTCAACAAAAGTAAAATGAAAATAGCTGTAACTGAAGTTAGTTATTTAGGCCACGTTTTTTCAGAAAATAAAATCACGCCCGATCCAGAGCGAATTAAAGCAGTAGTAGAAATGGGAAAGCCCAAAATCAAAAAAGACTTACAAAAATTTTTGGGCGTCATAAATTACATGCGGTCTTTCATTTCAAACTTATCTGAGCTGACAGCTCCGCTTCGTGCTATGCTTAAAAAGAATACAATTTTTAACTGAACTGAAAGTCATACGGAAGCTTTTAATAAGATTAAAAAGCAAATATTTAACTCGCCTATTTTAGTACCTTTCGATGAGAAAAAAAGCATACAGATACAATGCGATGCATCAAAAGATGGACTTGGATGCTGTACAAGATGGCAAACCTATTGCATTCGCGTCTCGACGTTTGTCGGAAGCTGAGAAACGTTACTCGCAAATTGAAAAAGAATTTCTTTCTATTTTGTTCGCTTGTAAAAAATTTAAATTTTACACGTTGGGAAGAAAAGTCAAAATTGTTAAAGACCACAAACCGTTAACGGTAATTATAACAAGTAAGGAAGGCTAAGTTCGGGTGTAACCGAACATTACATACTCAGTTGAGAGCTATGGAGACAAGATAAGGAAAATCACCATGTAGGAAAATGAACCTAGGGTAACCCTGGAATGTGGTTGTATGACATGTGTATCAAATGGAAGGTATTAAAGAGTATTTTAAGAGAGTAGGCCATAGTTCTATGGATGGACGCCATTTAGGGATATCGCCATAAAGGTGGACCAGGGCTGACTCTAGAATGTGTTTGTACGATATGGGTATCAAATGAAAGGTGATAATGAGTACTTTAAAAGGGAATGGGCTTTAGTTCTATAGGTGAACGCCTTTTCGAGAAATCGCCATAAAGGTGGACCAGGGGTGACTCTAGAATATGTTTGTACGATATGGGTATCAAATGAAAGCTGTTAATGAATATTTTGAAAAGCAGTGATCCTTAGTTCCATAGGTGGACGCCGTTTCGAGATATCGCCATAAAGGTGGACCAGGGGTGTCTCTAGTTGTACGATATGGGAATCAAATGAAAGGTGTTACTGAGCATTTTAAGAGGGAGTGGGCATTAGGTCTATAGGTGCACGCCTTTTCGAAATGTCGCCATTAGGGTGGGCCAGGGGTGACTCCAGAATGTGTTTGTATGATATGGGTATCAAATGAAAGATGGTAATGAGTATTTTAAAAGGGAGTAATCCTTAGTTCTATAGGTGGACGCCTTTTCGAGATATCGCCATTAGGGTGGGAAAGGGGTGACTCCAGAATGTTTTTGTACGATATGGGTATCAAATGAAAGGTGGTAATGAGTATTTTAAAAGGGAGTAATCCTTAGTTCTATAGGTGGACGCCTTTTCGAGATATCGCCATAAACGTGGACCAAGGGTGACTCTGGAATGTTTGTACGATATGGATATCAAACGAAAGGTGTTACTGAGCATTTTAAGAGGGAGTGGGCATTAGGTCTATAGGTGGACGCCTTTTCGAGATATCGCCATTAGGGTGGGCCAGGGGTGACTCTAGAATGTTTGTACGATATGGGTATCAAACGAAAGGTGTTACTGAGCATTTTAAGAGGGAGTGGGCATTAGGTCTATAGGTGGACGCCTTTTCGAGATATCGCCATTAGGGTGGGCCAGGGTGACTCTAGAATGTGTTTGTACGATATGGGTATCAAATGAAAGGTGGTAATGAGTATTTTAAAAGGGAGTAATCCTTAGTTCTATAGGTGGACGCCTTTTCGAGATATCGCCATAAAGGTGGACCAAGGGTGACTCTACAATGTTTGTACGATATGGGTATCAAACGAAAGGTGTTACTGAGCATTTTAAGAGGGAGTGGGCATTAGGTCTATATGTGGACGCCTTTTCGAGATATCGCCATTAGGGTGGGCCAGGGGTGACTCTAGAATGTTTGTACGATATGGGTATCAAACGAAAGGTGTTACTGAGCATTTTAAGAGGGAGTGGGCATTAGGTCTATAGGTGGACGCCTTTTCGAGATATCGCCATTAGGGTGGGCCAGGGGTGACTCTAGAATGTTTGTACGATATGGGTATCAAACGAAAGGTGTTACTGAGCATTTTAAGAGGGAGTGGACATTAGGTATATAGGTGGTCGCCTTTTCGAGATATCGCCATTAGGGTGGGCCAGGGGTGACTCTAGAATGTTTGTACGATATGGGTATCAAACGAAAGGGGTTACTGAGCATTTTAAGAGGGAGTGGGCATTAGGTCTATAGGTGGACGCCTTTTCGAGATATCGCCATTAGGGTGGGCCAGGGTGATTCTAGAATGTGTTTGTACGATATGGATATCAAATTAAAAGTATTAATGAGGGTTTTAAAAGCGAGTGGCCCTTAGATGTATATGTGAAGGCGTTCTCGCGATATCGACCAAAATGTGGACCAGGTGATCCAGAAAATCATCTGTCGGGTACTGCTAATTTATTTATATATGCAATACCACTAACAGTATTCCTGCCAAGATTCCAAGGGCTGTTGATTTCGCCTTGTAGAACTTTTTCATTTTCTTCTACTTAATATGGTAGGTGTCACACCCATTTTACAAAGTTTTTTCCAAAGTTATATTTTGCGTCAATAAACCAATCCAGTTACCATGTTTCATCCCTTTTTTCGTAGTTGGTATAGAATTATGGCATTTTTTTCATTTTTCGTAATTTTCGATATCGATAAAGTGGGCGTGGTTATGGTCGGATTTCGGCCATTTTTTATACCAAGATAAAGTGAGTTCAGATAAGTACGTGGGCTAAGTTTAGTAAAGATATATCAGTTTTTGCTCAAGTTATTGTGTTAACGGCCGAGCGGAAGGACAGACGGTGGACTGTGTATAAAAACTGGGCGTGGCTTTCACCGATTTCGCCCATTTTCACAGAGAACAGTTATCGTCACAGAATCTATGCTCCTACCAAATTTGAGAAGGATTGGTAAATTTTTGTTCGACTTATGGCATTAAAAGTATTCTAGACAAACTAAATGAAAATGGGCGGATCCACGCCCATTTTGAAATTTTCTTTTATTTTTGGATTTTGTTGCATCATATCATTACTGGAGTTGAATTTTGACTTAATTTACTTATATACAGTAAAGATATTAACTTTTTTGTTAAAATTTGAATTAAAAAAAATTTTTTTTTAAAAAGTGGGCGTGTTCTTCATCCAATTTTGCTAATTTTTATTTAGCACATATATAGTAATAGTAGTAACGTTCCTGCCAAATTTCATCATGATATCTTCAACGACTGCCAAATTACAGCTTGCAAAACTTTTAAATTACCTTCTTGTAAAAGTGGGCGGTGCCACACCCATTGTCCAAAATCTTACTAGTTTTCTATTCTGCGTCATAACTTCAACCCATCTACCAAGTTTCATCGCTTTAACCGCCTTTGGCAATGAATTATCGCATTTTTTCGGTTTTTCGAAATTTTCGATATCGAAAAAGTGGGCGTGGTTATAGTCCGATATCGTTCATTTTAAATAGCGATCTGAGATGAGTCCTCAGGAACCTACATACCAAATTTCATCAAGATACCTCAAAATTTACTCAAGTTATCGTGTTAACGGACGGACGGACGGACGAACGGACATGGCTCAATCAAATTTTTTTTCGATCCTGATTATTTTGATATATGGAAGTCTATATCTATCTCGATTCCTTTATATATGTACAACCAACCGTTATCCAATCAAACTTAATATACTCTGTGAGCTCTGCTCAACTGAGTATAAAAAGGAAATTCACAAGATTCCATCCGTGAAACTGCAAAACATAAGATTGAAACTGCTAAATTTTGAAATAGAACTTGAGTACAAACCCGGAAAACAATACATATAGCCGATTACCTTTCTCGTTATGCTGCAAAAGCTACGGAAGAAGATTATGACAGTGAATTAAATAGCTATGTACTTAGCATAAATGTAAGTGATGAACGCAAACTCCAATTTCAAAGAGAGACAGCCTCGGACCCGATATTAAATACTATCAAACGCTATTGTATAAATGGGTGGCCACACAAAAAGACAAAATGCAGTGACAATACAAGGTTTTTCTTTAAAAGCAGAAACGAAATTTTTCTAGATGAGGGCATATTATTTTTTAATGAAAGAATTATGGTACCAGTGGCAATGAGGCAATTAGTGTTAGATCAACTTCATGAGACACATAGTGGAATTACAAAGACGCGAAAGAAAGCTAGAAATGCAGTTTATTGGCCTGGAATGGACGACCAAATCGAAAAAATGATTAGCACATATAGGGTCTGCCAAGTAAACGCTAATAGAAATCAAAAAGAGCCGCTTATTGCTAATGAAATACCGAAGAGGCCCTTCGTTAAAATAGCGTGTGATATATGTCAATTTCACAATAAGGACTACTTAGTCGCGGTTGACTATTATTCGAAATGGATAGAGTTAAGAGAGCTTAAAGGAAAACAAGCTAAAGATGTAAATTTGCAATTGACCGAAATATTTAGTAGAAACGGAATAACGAATATTGTAATAGCAGATAATATGCCATTTAATTCTTTTGAATGTAAAGAGTTCGCGAAGTTGTTAGATTTCAAATTTGAAACAAGCAGCCCACATTAACCAAAATCAAACGGACTAGCTGAACGCGCAGTTGAGATCTGCAAAAATATAATTAAAAAATCATCTAGTATTCATGATGTGTATTTAGGTTTATTGGATTATAGAATTACTCCAACAAAAGATTTATCATTCTCTCCATCGCAGTTAATGAACAGTAGGGTTTTGCGTTCAAAATTACCAATGTTTAATAAGTAATACGACCCTCAAATTTGTGCAAATTCCACAAGTCAAATCAAGAGCAAACAAGAAAATGCTAGAAAATTTTACAACCGAAATGCTAAAAGCAGAGAGAGCTTTAAATTAAACGAAAAAGTCTACGTATGGAGAGGCCGTTGGGAGGAGGGATTAATATCCAAAGTTTGGCACACCCCTAGATCATATGAAGTGAAAACAACAAACGGGGAATATCGACGAAACAGTAGAGACATACGCAAACGTGTTGTTTCGGAAATTCCTGGCCAAGACCGCTTCCTTCCTGACGGAAAATCATGTATAATTGAGAAACGCACTCGTAGTGGCAAGAAGTACTAAGAAATTTTAAAATATTGTATTTGCAATGCTAATATTTATTGAAATCTTTTGTAAAACAAAAAAAAAAATTATTTACATAAAAAAAAAAAAAAAACAACTAAATGAACTGAAATGAATTGAACTTAACTAAGTTTTTGTAAAAAAAAAAAAAAAAAAAAATTTATATACATTTAACTAAGCCTAGAACTATGTATATATAATACGTCGACTGAAACACAAAAAAAAAAAAAAAAAAAAAAAAAAACTATATATATATACATATATACTACATGTATATTTAAACACCAATTTAACTAAGCCTAGCACTATGTATATATAATACGTCTACTGAAACACCAAAAAAAAAAAAAAAAACAAAGAAAGAATTAATGTGAAATTGTTAAATATTCCTAATACGGAAACCCTTACAAAAAAAGGGAGATGTAGCATCGATAATAGTTGGTCGTTATCGATAAGTATACTTTTATGTACATTACTAAATAAAGACAGTTGAAATGATAAGCTAAAAGAGGACACATCAATGCAACAAATTCAATTCAATCAATTTAGAATTCAATTCAATACAAAATACATACGACTAATAGAAAAGTGTCTGAACTCAAATAAAAAAAATAAGATTTTTTGGGGCCACCCTAATGCAGTATTATTACTAGGAGCTAATTCTAAATCCTAAAGATACAAATTCAAACAAAATAAAATAAGAGGGCGAACAAAAAAAAAAATTCAAGAACCCTAATTCCCGACCTACAGCAACCGCTCAAGTAAATATAAAATCAATTTTGCACAAAGCAAAAGTAGGCCATCAAAGTAAAAAAATTTATGTGTATATGAAAAGAAAAGGTATGTATGTAAGTGCAAATGTATGTTTGTGACGTTTTTATGTATGTACATATCTTCGTTGCAATCTGTTTTTATTTTTATACTCAGTTGAGCAGAGCTCATAGAGTATATTAAGTTTGATTGGATAACGGTTGGTTGTACATATATAAAGGAATCGAGATAGATATAGACTTCCATATATCAAAATAATCAGGATCGAAAAAAAATTTGATTGAGCCATGTCCGTCCGTCCGTCCGTCCGTCCCTTAACACGATAACTTGAGTAAATTTTGAGGTATCTTGATGAAATTTGGTATGTAGGTTCCTGAGCACTCATCTCAGATCGCTATTTAAAATGAACGATATCGGACTATAACCACGCCCACTTTTTCGATATCGAAAATTTCGAAAAACCGAAAAAGTGCGATAATTCATTACAAAAGACAGATAAAGCGACGAAACTTGGTAGATGAATTGAACTTATGACGCAGAATAGAAAATTGTAAAATTTTGGACAATGGGCGTGACACCGCCCACTTTTAAAAGAAGGTAATTTAAAATTTTGCAAGCTGTAATTTGGCAGTCGTTGAAGATATCATGATGAAATTTGGCAGGAACGTTACTCCTATTACTATATGTACGCTTAATAAAAATTAGCAAAATCGAAGAAGGACCACGCCCACTTTTAAAAAAAGTTTTTTTAAAGTAAAATTTTAACAAAAAATTTAATATCTTTACAGTATATAAGTAAATTATGTCAACATTCAACTCCAGTAATGATGTGGTGCAACAAAATACAAAAATAAAAGAAAATTTCAAAATGGGCGTGGCTCCACCCTTTTCATTTAATTTGTCTAGGATACTTTTAACGCCATAAGTCGAACAAAAATTAACCAATACTTTTGAAATTTGGTAGGGGCATAGATTTTATGACGTTAACTGTTTTCTGTGAAAATGGGCGGAATCGGTTTATGCCACGCCCAGTTTTTATACACAGTCGTCCGTCTGTCCTTCCGTATGGCCATTAACACGATAACTTCAGCAAAAATCGACATATCTTTAATGAACTTAGTTCACGTGCTTACTTGAACTCACTTTTTCTTGGTATGAAAAATGAACGAAATCCGACTATAACCACGCCAACTTTTCCAATATCGAAAATTACGAAAAATGAAAAAAATGCCATAATTCTATACCAAATACGAAAAAAGGTATGAAACATGGTAAGGTAATTGGATTGTTTTATTGACGCGAAATATAACTTTAGAAAAACTTTATAAAATGGTTGTGACACCTACCATATTAAGTAGAATAAAATGAAAAATTTCTGCAGGGCGAAATAAAAAACCCTTAAAATCTTGGCAGGTATTACATATATAAATAAATTAGCGGTATCCAACAGATAATGTTCTGGGTCACCCTGGTCCACATTTTGGTCGATATCTGGAAAACGCCTTCACATATATAACTACCACCACTCCCTTTTAAAACTCTCATTAATACCTTTAATTTGATACCCATATCGTACAAACTCATTCTAGAGTCACCCCTGTTCCACCTTTAAGGCGATATCTCGAAAAGGCGTCCACCTATAGAACTAAGCCCCACGCCCTTTTAAAATACTCATTAACACCTTTCGTTTGATGCCCATATTGTACAAACAAATTCTAGGGTCACCCCTGGTCCACCTTTATGGCGATATCTCGAAACGGCGTCCACCTATGGAACTAAGGATTACTCCCTTTTAAAATACTCATTAACACCTTTCTTTTGATACCCATATTGTACAAACAAATTCTAGGGTCACCCTTTGTCCACCTTTCTGGCGATATCTCGAAACGGCGTCCACCTATGGAACTAAGGATTACTCCCTTTTAAAATGCTCATTAACACCTTTCATTTGATACCCATATCGTACAAACGCATTCTAGAGTCACCCCTGGTCCACCTTTATGGCGATATCTCGAAAAGGCGACCACCTATACAACAACCACCACTCCCTTTTAAAACCCTCATTAATACCTTTAATTTGATACCCATATCGTACAAACACATTCTAGAGTCACCCCTGGTCCACTTTTATGGCGATATTTCGAAACGGCATCCACCTATAGAACAAAGGCCCACTCCCTTTTAAAATACTCATTAACACCTTTCATTTGATACCCATATCGTACAAACGCATTCTAGGGTCACCCCCGGTCCACCATTATGGCGATATCTCGAAAAGGCGACCACCTATACAACAACCACCACTCCCTTTTAAAACCCTCATTAATACCTTTAATTTGATACCCATATCGTACAAACACATTCTAGAGTCACCCCTGGTCCACCTTTATGGCGATATCTCGAAGAGGCGAACACCTATAGAACGAAGGCCCACTCCCTTTTAAAAATACTCATTAACACCTTTCATTTGATACCCATATCGTACAAACGCATTCTAGAGTCAACCCTGATCCACCTTTATGGCTATATCCATAAATGGCGTCCACCTGTAGAACTATGGCCCACTCCCTCATAAAATACTCTTTAATGCCTTTCATTTGATACGCATGTCCTACAAACACATTCCAGGGTTTCCCTCGGTTCATTTTCCTACATGGTTATTTTCCCTTATGTTGTCACCATAGCTCTCAACTGAGTATGTAATGTTCGGTTACACCCGAACTCAACCTTCCTTACTTGTTATTATTTGCTAATTCCTGGTCTATTTTTGCAAGAGCAGAAATCTGTGCTAACATATGTGCATACAACTAAACAGGTGTATTTTTGATAAATGTTAATGTTTCTCTCAAAACACTCACCAAGTTACTCTTCTTATCCACCGGCGCGCTGCAGTTGAGTAGCTGAAACAAAAAACCCAAACATACATATGTACATATGACCACGCTCAAACACTGATCAAGATCGATCTCTTACGACCTTGGCTAATGAGCGTATAGATAGTAATAAATTTATAATCGTGATGATAATATGAAAAAAAACGTGGGTAAAAAAAGCTCGTAAAAAAATAAATATGCAAAAAAATTTAACAATTTTATGTGGGTGCTTATAAGCAAATCCCTAATGTTACGTGCCAGAAGGATAAGGGTAAGTTTGCCGGAAGCGTCCTGGCAAATATATATAAGTGTGATTTGTGCCAACAAAAAAAAAAGAAAGAAAGTTCAAAATTCCATAACTTCGAGTTTAATCGAAATGGAACAAAAAAAAAAAACGCATGTGCGGAAGTGCGATTATAGGCAGAGCACACCGATAAAGATCGTTGTACTTTGAATATAGTAACTACCGCAAAAAGGAATGCAAATAATCAAAAAGAAAAGAGTTCAAATAAATGTCAAAAAAATTAGGGAAAATTGCAAATGAAAAATTAATCAAAGAAATTTTAAAAAGAGCAAAGTGAAATGAAAAATTAAAACAAAAAATTTCAAAAAAAAAAACAAAGTGAAATATTAATTAGACCTTAGCAAAAAATTTGCTTAGCACAATTTTCCCACTAACAACCACAAAAATAAAGATCATTTGATCCACGCCCTTCGTTTTTCCCAACCTTTTTCCTACCAAAAATCTACATCCAAAAAGGAATATACATATGAATAGCTACATACATACATATATAAAAAGGCATGAAATAAAAGCCAATAATTACAACTTTTTGGAAACAACAAAAAAATGTTTGAAATTAAATTTTGAAATTAAATTTCTGCTGCTGCCTTCGTGGTTTGTCTCTGTCGTGGAAAGTGACCGCCGCCGATACCGCTTTTAGGCTTCTTTTCCTGTTGGCCTCTTATCTGGGTGATGATGATAAAATTTAATTTGTTGGGCGGGTTGATGGATGAAGATGGTGTTATTGTCCTTGTTGTGGTGGTGGCAATATTTTGCCGATACCAAAATATGTGCCCGCCGGTGGGAATTGTAATTGCCAGTAGATAAAGGTGTCGTGCTTGTTGTTGGCGTTGCGCCGCCAATAAAAAAATATGTGTGGTTGGTGTAGATGTGATGTGATGTGCCGTCGGTGAAATAAAAAAAGGTGTTTTTGTTGCCGCTTCCGGTGTCGCCAGCCGTAAAATGTGTCGTGATTGTTGTTGGCGTCGCCTCCGTTTTGTGCTGGCTGTATAGCTCTTACGGCCGTGCCTTTTGCTTAATAATCCTTGTTCTGTGTTTCAAATATTGTGCTAGTTGTGGTTGTGTTGTTGCCAAATAGAGTTGTTGTTGTTGTTGTTATCATCGGTTTGGGACGATTGCCGCACAAATCAGGCCTGTTGGCGCAAACCGAGATTTATAATTCTGTGCCCAGTGAGTTCTCTACAAAAGGGATTTAATATACAAAAACAAAAATATTATTCTTCAAAAATTCCTAGTGTGGAAAGACTGGTGATGCTAAAACTAATTTTTTTGTGTCTTCATGAATAATATACACACCGACATACATCTGTCTGTAGGAAGGCGTGCATACATGTATGCGAGTTTGCTTTTGGCTTGCTTGGAAAATTGACTATATGAAAGCCAGCTTCCCAGTTGGCATGCCAAGTTGGAGGGAGATAAAAAAATTCAAGGGCAAAGAAAACCATTGTACTTACCAGGAACTTCTGCTGCTGTCCTGAGTCGGGAAACGCTTGGTGGTGGGCAGGATATCCCTAGCTTTTACTCCTTTCTGCATTTTTTTTTCACGTTTCTCGAAAAACTTTTCTGCGCGCACAAATTTATGTTTCGCTTTTGTTCGCGCACAACAAATCTTTTTTTTCGCTTTAAGCCGCGCACTTAAAACTTTTCTAAATCTTTTTCGGGGCACAACCTATTAACCAAACTGCATACTCACTCACACTGGGCACTGATAAAATAATACTTTGTCCGTTGCCTAACGTTGTGCCCTTTTATAGCTACCGCCGTGGCAGAGAACGTTACTTAGAAAGGACAAATTTTACCTATACGTGTAAAACTATCTTTCGGCTTTCCCGTATTTTCATTTATGCATCCAAACACTCGTATATTCATACACCTAAACGCTTACACAAACTAACACCTACCCAGATACATTTAGTTCGTGTCTTGACCGCAATGTTGCTACGCCATCAGCAACATCGTATCTACTGCAGACACAGTGTTGCCGTTGTGCTGTTGTGACAGTCATTGCAACATTGCGGCCAACACTCGAACCTAGACACATCACATCGAACCAGTGCTTATGATGCAAGGCTGTCGTTACAGGCTCGCAACTGCCGATGGTGTCTGCACTATGGAGTGTGTGCGAAAAATAAATTCAAACGCAGCCTGCAACATTTTGTTTCCCGTCTGACGTGTGGCACCGACCCAGGACTCAATGCCGGGCCTAGAGTCACTGCCATTGCCTGATTCCGTTAACTACATACTAACACTGGGTTGATACCACTTCACAATCTACTTAATCCTATATCACAGATACTGCTCTATGTAGCTAATAGTAAATAAAATATCACAGATAATAAAACTTAATGAAAACTATAAAATGAGGTATCACTGGTAATAAAAATAAAGATGAAATAAAAGGATTAAATAAAATAAAATATCCCAAATCATATAGTCAAAAAAAATCAAATAAATAAAAAAAGTCAAGAAAAATAAAAATAATTTAATAAAGTAATAATGCGTCAAAAATTTAATAAATACAATACGTTAATAAATAAATAAATAAACTACGTCAATTAATAAATAAATAACATAGAACAAAGGTACCAGCACTACAAAAAAAAAAAAAAAACATACAACTATTTTCCAAAAATATATTTAGCGTTGGATACGCCGATCTTTTTCCCACTGCTATCGCCAAGTTCATACATGGAATTCCCGATTACATTTAAAACTATACATTTAATATGTTTCTGGGCTAACTTGGCGTTGTAATTATCAACTTGGCAGCTTTGTTTGAAGTATACCACTTGTCCAATCTTTACATCTCTACTTCTAGTGCCATATATCTTTTTATTCCTATCATGGGCCAACTTCAGCTCTTTCATAATCTTATTTCTTATCATCTGCGTTTTATCGCTTTGCGCTCCTATCTCGCAATTAACATTTTTCACTGCCGCCAGCTTTCGGTATAGCTCGTATGATACAGCGTGCTGTATCATAGGCATACCGAAAGTGGCATAATAGGGAGACATGTTGATTGCTAAGTGTGCAACGCTGCGGAGGGCAAATGCGGCATCACTGACATATTTGTCCCAGTTCTTCCGGTTATCCTTTATAAAGGATGTAATGATCTGCAGAACAGATCTATTCACCCTCTCCGCAGCGTTACCCTGTGGCGAATAAAATTCCTTTTTATGTGTTTGGTGCCGTAGTTTTCCAGAAAGTGGTTAAAAACTTCTGACACAAACTGCTTTCCATTGTCTGAGTGGAGATACCCAGGCACACCAAACACATGGAAGACATCCCTCTCCAACAACTTGACGACTTCGGCTGAATATGCCCTTCTCATCGGTTTTAAAAACACAAACTTCTAGAAATGATCTAAACAAACAAATACATATATATGACCCTCACACTAGTAAGCGGATAAGGACCCATAAAATCAATGAACAGACGTTAGAAAGGTCGCTCCGCTTCCAAAGCAGTCGGTTCTATGTACCAGAGCGACTCGGGATTTTTCCCGACCAAGGACTGTCATTTCGGTGTGACCCCATTTAATTTGTTGCGTCCCTCCCACAAATTGTCATCCTCCCAGCAGCTCCTTGCAGCACGACTGCTCCATATTCTCTTACTCCGGGAAGGCATCGAATCCAATCCGGGTCCGTCTCCTGACCCCGGTGAAATGGTTTTGCTGCATCTGCCGGAAAAGAATCTTTTTAGGACGGTCATACCCTGTTCAGTGTGTCTCGTGTAAGGGATGGTTGCATCGGACAGGTTGTTCTGGGCTTGGTCCCAAAACCCGATGTCCACGTAACTTTTATAAATCTTTTGTGGCTCTTTGCTGTTCACGCCCAAGGGCCCCGCTGCTCAGCAAGCCACAACAAGTACCCGCTGCTGCTCGCGCCCCACGGTGCCAACAACTCAAACAGCTGCTACCACTCATAACTACTAGCTTCGTAGTAGAGCCGGTAGCAATGCTGAGCATCAGCCGCTGCCCCCGTCTTCTCCCACCCGCTTTTCCGGCAGCAATCGTGTAGGTCAGGGAAACAGACTCTTAGTCCCTACCTCCGTTTGCACCGTTTGCCAGCACAGAATATATATGTTTGCGACATCCGCCCACTTCAGCTCCTGCCTTGGGTGGTGCCACTTTCCTAGATGTTCTGGTCTCCGCGACGGCAACCCCCCGACGGGTTTCATCGCGCCATGTTGCCAGGTCGGAAACCCAAATCATCCGGGTACCCCAATGCTTGCCCAAGGACGCCCAGTCCCAGAGCCACAACAGCAATTGCGTCGTGGCCTTCCACATCCCAGGCGTAGTCACCCGTCACTTACCCCCATAGTGGCGGCGTCTCCCCTTATGCACTTCAGAATTCTGCAGTTAAACTGTAATGGACTAACTGGGAAGATTACGGAGATGGTCGATTTCATGAAGCGGCACAACATCGGCATTGCTGCGATTCAAGAGACTAAACTCACAGCAAGATCTGCATTGCAGACCTGCTATGGGTATAATGTCTACAGGAAAGACCGCGAGAGCGGAAATGGAGGCGGCCTCGCGTTTATCATACACCACTCTGTGCAATATTATATATTTGATCCTGGCATCGACCGCAGGGACAATGTCTTAGAACGTCAAGGCCTATCTGTCCGGTCAGACGATGCAAACCTAGAAATCATCAACATCTACATCCCTCCTGCCACCTGTTGCCCCAGTGGATACCACCCTAATATCAGAGCCTTACTCACTGGCAACAATCGCATTAACTTAGGTGATTTCAATGCTCATCACGATCTATGGCACTCAAACTTGCGGGCGGACAGTAGGGGTGAGATGTTGGCGGATCAAATAGAACGAACGACGTTCTGCACAATAAACGGAGACGCCCCCACACGTATGGTAGGAAGCTGTCACAGTTCGCCAGATATCTCAATCGTGAGAGCAGATCTCGTAAACTGCGTCAACTGGCAGCCGATGGTAACATTGGCATCCGACCACCTGCCTATACTTATTTCGCTCGAGCGTACCGCTGACTTCATCGTCACCGAAAAACGCACTTTCATAAACTTCAAAAAAGGAAAGTGGGAAGAATATACATCTTTTACAGACAACCTCTTTGCTGCCCTCCCTATCCCGACTGATGCCCGCCAAAGGGGAGCGTGCCTTCCGTAAGGTCATTGAATCCGCCTCGGCACGTTTCATTCCCGCCGGGAGAATTTCCGAAATCCGGCCCCACTTCACGGCGGAGGCCGCAAACTTAGCGAGAGAACGTGACCTTATAAGACAGCTTGATCCAGGCGATCGCACTAAACCATCCAAAGCAGTGGGCCCAGACGGCATAGCCATGCCGATGCTTAAAAGCCTAGGGAAAGCGGGTTTCAAATATTTAGCGCATGTCTTCAACCTGTCTCTTTCCACCTTTGTCATACCCGAGAAAAGGAAAATGGCCAAGGTGGTTCCGCTACTAAAGCCTGTGAAACCAGCTAACATAGGAGAGTCGTATCGTCCGATATCTCTCGTATCGCCAGTAGCAAAGACGCTTGAAGCCATTTTGCTCCCTTATTTCCAAACAAATTTGCAGCTAGCCTCTCATCAGCATGGCTTCAGAAAACTCCATAGCACTACCACCACGCTAAATGCCATTAGCACCCAGATAAATTGCGGTTTAAATCAATACCGCCACCATAGGACAGTACTCGTAGCGCTAGACCTATCAAAATCTTTTGATACGGTCACCCATTGCTCGTTACTGCAAGACCTGGAAGGGTCTACCCTTCCCCCATGTCTTAAAAGGTGGACCGCAAATTATCTGGGTGGTCGGCAAGCATCGGTGCAATTTAGAAACGAAACATCAAAACCAAGGAGAATTAAACAAGGGGTGCCACAGGGTGGTGTCCTGTCCCCACTTTTGTTTAATTTCTACATATCTAAGCTACCTTCACCACCGGAAGGAGTCACAATCGTTTCCTACGCCGATGACTGCACAATAATGGCCACAGGCCCAGGACCAAAGATCGATGAACTTTGCAACAAAATAAACGGCTACCTCCCTGATCTCTCCAGTTTTTTCGCCCCGCGAAACCTGGCATTATCACCGACTAAATATTCCGCGACCTTATTTGTAACATGGACTTCCCAAATGTCGACCATTTTGAACATCCACGTCGATGGCACTACGCTACCGACTGTCCTGCACCCTAAAATCTTAGGTGTGACATTTGATCAGGATCTACATTTTGGTGAGCACGCAGCCGCAATTGTTCCGAGAATTCAGAGCCGTAACAAAATCCTCAAATCCCTCGCTGGCAGTACCTGGGGAAAAGATAAAGAAACGCTCATGACTACATACAAAGCAATTAGCCAACCAATTACGTGCTGCGCGTCACCCATATGGTCGTCAAGCCTAAAAATTGTCCACTGGAATAAGCTACAGGCCTGCCAAAATATTGCTCTCAGAATTGCCATGGGCTGTCTTCTTATGTCCCCAGAACACCATCTGTATAATGAGGCGAGAATACTCCCCACCAGGGAGAGAAATGAGATGCTGACCAAACAGTTCCTGTTGAATACCCAGAAACGTGAGCATCCCACAGACATCTGATTGATGAACCAGCACCGCCTAGGGGCTTAAGGAGTCATCTCCGTAAGCATTTTGAATAAATACGGCACCTGAGAACCCAGCCGTATGAAGCGAAAAAACACAAGCAGGTCCTTGGTGAACTCCATAAACAGGCGTCGGACCTTTATGCCGGGAATTGCCCGGTGAATCCAGTACTTAAAGAAAAGTATCCAAAACTCGCGGAAGAGGAACGCATACTCCCCAGGGAAACGCGTGTCACTATTGCTCAACTTCGTTCTGGATACTGTAACAGGTATAACTCTTACCTATCCAGAATCAACCTCGTCATACCTAATGTATGCCCCGCTTGCAATGTGTCCCCACATCCCACCAACCATCTCTTTAATTGTAATGTGGAACCAACGCCTCTAACACCCCTTTCCTTATGGTCCACCCCGTTTCAACAGGCAAGTTTCCTTGGACTCCCGTTAGAGGATATTGATGACAATTTATGATCGGTCGCGGCTGTTAGGTGGGGCGAAGCATTGCTAAAACAACAATAACAACAGAAAGGTCGCTCTGTGAGCTTTTGTTTGACCATCATTGGCTGTTTGTAGACATTTTGTGTTTTATTTTCTTTGCAAATTTCGCAGTTTTTAACAAATGTGCATACATCAGCTACCATACCTGGCCAGTAATACTTCTGACGTATTCGGAATAGTGTTTTGTGAATGCCACCATTACCAGCGAACGGTGAGCTGTGAGAAGAATCTACCAGCCCCGGTCCCAATTCCGAAGGTACCCGGAGCTTTCAGGTATGGTCTGCTAGAAGATCGTCCCCCTGTCGAATTGCGTCCGTTTATAAACGTAACCGTCCGATATGCATAAGTTTGGTAACTTGTCTTTGTTCTCGGTCACCGTTTTTTCAACTCCGTATACTCCTCCGACTCGAAGCACGGGGAATCGAGACACACGTCTATGGCTCTATCGTTCGTCAGTATTTCGTCCATATCCATTCGTGAGAGTGTGTCGGGAACTACGTTTGGCCCACCTTTTCGATGTTTAATATCGAAATCATAACCCTGGAATTTCAAACTCCATCCTGCCTACCTCCCAGAAAAATCTTTCTGATTCATGAGCTATTTGAGACTGGCATGATCAGTTATGATGGTGAACGGAGTTCCCTCCACATAAGGTCGGAATCTCTTCACACTCACGATCGCGGCTTAGCATTCAATTTCTGTATTGCTATAGTTTTTCTGCGCCTTATTAAGTTTTGCCCAAAGGTAGGCAATCGGTCTTTCGTTCTGGTCGTCATCTAATTGAAATAGAACCCCTCCCACTCGGTCTGTCGATGCATCGCATTGTATGTAGGACTTTCTGTTGAAATCAGGATGTGTATGCACCGGTGCAGAAACCAAATTCTGGATTTAAAATTTCAAATGATTTGATTGCTTCGTCCGTCATGGTAAATTTCTTAATTTTGTCTTTCTTGAGGCAGTCGTGCAGCGGGGCTGCAATGGTCGCATAGTCCTGTATGAAACGTCGGTACCATCGCGACATACCCAGGAACCATCGCAGTTGCTTTAGGCGTGGGGAAGTCCCTCACAGCTACCACTTTATTGGGGTCTGTCCTAATACAACCATCCCCGGCTAAGTACCTTAAGTAACGAACCTCTTTAAAACAAAACTTAATTTTCTCTATATTTATAGTTAATTTAGCCTCGCGAAGACACCGAGCGACCTTTTCCAATAAACACATATGAGACACGAAATCTTCGGGACACACTAACAAATCGTCACGATAAACAAAAACACACTCACGTAAAGCGGCCGGAATGACCTTGTCCATGAAACGACACATTCGTTGTGCTGCATTGCACAACCCGAAAGGCATCACGGTGTATTGGTACAGGGGTCGGCCAGGGACAGTGAAGGCAGTCTTCTGACGTGATTTTCTCTCGAGGGGAATCTGCCAGAAATCGTTTTTAAGTCAGTTGCGGAAATATATCTCGTGTTTTGTAGTCGGCTCAAAATTCCATCAATATGTGGTAAAGGGTATGCGTCCTTTATAGTCTTTTCGTTGACCTTCCTAGTGTCCAGGCATAAACGGTTTTTAGTGCCTTTAATGACTAGCGATACGGGCGAAGTCCAACTACTATTCGACTCCCCTATTACGCCCATGTCCAGCATTCGGTCTAATTCTGCGTAGGTAAGTTTTTGGATAGCGGGTGAGATCGGGTAAGGGCGCTGCTTTACTGGCAGGTTCTCGTCGACCACTTCGATAACGTGCTCCTCCTTATCTGTTTGGCCTAACCCCAGTACCGTAAAGGACGGGAATTGGGACTTCACACGCTCCAACATGTTGTTTTCTTCTGTCGTCAGGACATGTTGCACGGCATCAAAAGAAAGATCCCCCTCGGCGGGCACGAGCTCCGCCACTCTGGTAACATTCCCACTCACATTCACACCGCTACTTACAACACTCATACCGAAAGCCTGTCAGAAGTCGACGCCTAGATAGTCTTCTTGTTGAAGGCCAGGAACGATTAAAACTTCCATTTCTCTGGTGGTGTTATCCCACACCACAGGTAGCGTTATTACCCCTACCACGGCGGTTTCCTCCCCGTTCGCGGTTCGGATATTCTGGCCTTGATTGGAATGATCAAGGTTTCCTTTCCCCGAAGGAGTGCAGTTGAGTCTTTCCTTTTCCTTTTTTTGTGCTTCTGCCGGGTTTTTCACAAAGTGATCTACCGGCGTACCACACGAAAAACACAACATTAAGTGGAACGGAGAAGCACAAAAGAATTGACATTGGACGCGGACGCGGACGTATTGACAGAAGGACGAACACTAATGTGATTGGCAGGAGTTTGGTGCTGCAGTTGAGATTGGGATTGTGCTTGGTGTTGGGACTGGGTTTGGGATTGGTAGTGGGATATAGGTTGGGGTTTCCTAATAAATGCTTCAATCTTCTGGGCTCCTAACGGCTCTGGCTGTTCAAAATCGATTTCATTAACGACCCTCGACCTACTTTTATTTTCTTTAATAAGCTTTTCGGCACTCTTGCACTCCGACTTGAGCTCCGCCAACGAGTCCATTTTTATGGCGAAGGCCAAGTTGGCCAGGTACGGTTTAAGGTTGCCCCTGATGATTCCAACCAACTCCTTTTCAGGGATCTTCTTCCACAAACGGAATTTCACATTATGTACTTCGCTATAGAAGTCGTCGAAAGCTTCGGCGGGTTGCTGTTTCCTCTCCATTATTTCACGGATTATTTCATAATCGGACTCAGCGGACTTGAAGTGGCATAGCATCTCGGCTTTCAGCTCGAAGTAACCGAAATCCGGCTCATCCGCATGGTCTTCGAGGACCTGCCAATACCCCTTCAAGGCACCGCCGGAAACCAGACAATGAAAGTCCGTGAAAAGCTGAAAGAAGGAAATAACATGTTTGTCCCCCAGTCGCTCAACACGAAAGATGAAGCTTTCGACGCTCATCCCTTTGTTGGTCCCATCGAATTAGATGTGCCATTTTTCAAGGTCTAATTTTTTCCATCTTGGAAGGTTACTGCCATCACGCTCAGTAGTCCGAATGTGAGTCGGAATACCGTCGCGCCTGGCTGCTTCCCTTTTCTGGTTCTGAGACTCGGGCGTAGATGACAAGGCGGACCTTTGTCCCGACGCTTGTGCAGACGCCTCCATCTCTGCCACACGGCCACCAAAGTTTCCGACGTTGGCTTTGATGTTCCGCACCTCTGCCGCCATTTCTACAACCAAATCTTGCTGTTGTGCCAGCATTTCCATCATTCGGCTCAGCTATTCAACGTTGGTTGCGTTTTAATTGGCGTCAGCGCGAGGAACATTAAGACCCTCGGAAGCCGTTGGTGGTGCCTTCACCATCGGAACACCGCCCCCAGTGAAAAGTGAACCAGCAATCTGGTTTTCAAGAGCCCTAGCGCGACTCCTTGTAACACGCCTATTGGAATCTAAAATTCCCAATCCCCCAAAAGGTTTTTACTCGGTATGTTTGTCCTGGCCTTGGTCAGACATTCACTGTCTGCAGTGGAAAAAAAACTTTCAAGCATAAATCCAAAAAAAAAAAATGCAAGAACAATCGAAAAATAAAAAGAGCGAACTGGAGATTTTGTCCCGGACACCCTACTACCTCCAAGGACACGATATCCCGATCGCGACCCAAATGGCGAGAAAAAAAATTATGCGAAAAAGAAAAAAAATTTGATTCAAAGAAAATATTCCAATAAAAACAATCTGTTTGTATCTGCAGATCCAAAAAAAGTAAATATAAAATCAGCAGAGGTAATAGGTCCAAATTCACCAAAAACCCAATAAAAAAATATAAATATTATAAAAATTATTATAAGTATTATAAAGAAACCAATAAAGAAATTCAGTGTATACGTATACAAGAAATATGTTTCTGTGTATGTACATATGCGTGTATAAAAATGCCAGAAAAGTTGTGGATGAAATTTTATGCCTTAAATCCCTAGAAAGAAGTTACTAAAACTTACCCAAAACCCAAGTTCAAAAATAAAACAGAACAATAAAAACTTAGTACTAAATATTACAAACAAAAATTCAAAGATATTCCGAAACTTATGGAATATACTAACACCTGCAAAATTCAAATGTATATGAACTTCAATGTATGTATGTATGTGTATTTTTTTTCAGGTCCCTAATAAAAAAGTGATAACCAAATATGAAAGAACCTTAAGAACGATATAATATAAACGATATAGTGGAAACTATCTTAATAAGCAAATCATCAAAAAAACTCAAATTTATAATTTGCCAAAAAAATAAATTGGAAAAAAAATTACTACTGAAACGGAGTGTGTATATAACTTGGTGTGTGTGGTGCTGACTTGGCGAAGGTTAGGTGAAGGCAGTGTGTTCGTCCGTATCTAAGTATCTAGTGTCAAGTCCGTCGTCATGCTGACCGTGGAAGTGTGGCACATCACGCTCAAGAGCTAGTCCCTAAGAGTGGATGCCACACCTCCTCTCATAACTACCGTGGTGACGGCTGCAAACCTCACTTACCGGCAGTGCTGGACTCCCGGTAAGGTAGTTTAAACAGCTCGCCACGACCTTCTGCTAACCTCCGTCTTCTAGCTAAGCGTCATACCAGGTATCACTTAGTCAAATTGCAAGAACCCGAAGAAGGAACCCTGGTATGAGCACTTCGCTAACCCCTATCGTATTGTCATGATGGCACATGTCGACCAGGCGGACCCAAACGACGTTGCCATCATGACGGTCCCTGTCCTAAGTCGGAAGACGGAAATATTGATCAAGGTTTCGAAAAAAAAAGAAAAGGTATAGATGAAGACTTTGTAATTAGGGATAGACACAAGAAAAGCAGGAGTGTGATAAAAAGAAAATAGGTAGGCATAATTAAAAAAATGCAAAATTTAGAATGACAAATGAAAAGTCGGCAATCTACCATTAAAACAAAATTTTAATTTAAAAAAGTTGCCTTTTTAAGGATTTAAGAGGTAGCAAAAAAAAACAAAAACTGAAAGAAAATTCTGGAAAATAAAAGGTCAATTACTAAATTTAAATGGTAGTTAAAAGTTAATGCGGATTACAAACAAAGATGAGAAATTTTAATTTAAAAAAAGTTGCCTTTTTACGGATTTAAGAGGTAGCAAAAAAAAGAAAATTCTGGAAAATAAAAGGTCAATTACTAAATTTAAATGGTAGTTAAAAGTTAATGCGGATTACAAACAAAGATGAGAAAACTGCACAGTTAAAAAAAATTACTGAAGAAAAAAAGGAAATACTAAAAAGAAAGATGATCGGGCTATAGGCGTTGGGCGCCATTGTTACGTGGCTGACTGTTTGGATGGCGAGGAGCGGCGGCAAGCAGGTATGCTTGCATCTCAGGCTAGCTCGTCGTCTTGGCGGGGCATTTCGCCACCCTCCTCACCCACAGCCACATGAACAAAAAGGGGGTTCATACCTCCATTGTGTAAAAGAAATTCCTATACAAGATAGAAATAGACGTCAGGGGCAAAGTTAGAAGGGGTGGAAAGCATAAGGGGCAGAAAAAATGAAGGCCTGTCCTGTCAGGTGGAGTCTACCCTCCCTCTTGGGCACTGACTCCTGTCTGCTTACAGCGCCTCCAAGCATGACATAAGTCTGCCCGTCCGTCAATAAATCATCACCTTATTACCCATCTTCACCTTACCTTGCCACGCACAAGCGCAGCACCTACAACAAATATTGTCAACCTAGCCCTGCATAATGAATATATTCAAATTTCATCCAAACATGATTCTTATAATTTATTTACAAAGTTTTTGGTTTACAAATTATTAACTAACACCCTACTACTAGTTCAATAATTTCTAAAAAAAAAAAAAAAAACTTTAAACTCAAAGTTTAATAGAAAATAATTTGACAAGGATTCCAAAAGGCTTAACTAGGATCAACTTCTAAAGTTTCTATTGGGTTGATGTCGAAATTCTGTATGTACAAAGTTCTAAAAACAAAATTCTGCTTTTTAAAATTCTGCTTTTTTAAAATTCTGCTTTCTAAAATTCTGCTTTCAAAATTTACAAAATTCTGTATTACAAAATTCTGTATTAAAATATAATGTTAACAATGTTAAAGAAGTCATGTCATTATTTTGAAAAAGTGAGCCATGCACAGTAATTCTGCGTAGAACAACTTTCTGCATAGGCGGCCTTCGGCCGCGCTTATAAAAAATAACCCTGGGCTACGCCATGCCAAGTCCGGGTGTGTGGTATAACCGTGGCTACCGCCACGGTGATGTCCTTCTGCGTAGTATACCCTTCTGCCTAGGCGGCCTTCGGCCGCACTTTAAAAAAATAACCCTTAGCCAATCCAACACCGACTACGCCATGCCATGATTCCGGAATTTTGACTGCCAGAATTGAACATGCAGAATTTTGGAAAACAGAATTTTAAAAAGCAGAATTTTAAAAAAGCAGAATTTTAAAAAAGCAGAATTTTGTTCAAGCAGAATTTTTTTGCAATTTCTAGAATTTTGCCACCCCGAATTTTGTAATACAGAATAATGACACGCTCCCTTTTCTATTTACTCAAAGTAAAAATAAAAAAATGGCTCAAATTTAATGCTAAAAAAAAAAAAATAATTTACATTGCAAATTCAGTTCAATCAATTTCGAATTCAATTCAATACAAAATACCTACGACTAATAGACAAAGTGTCTGAACTCAAATAAAAAAATTAAAATTTTGGGGCCACCCTAATATAGTATTATTACTAAGAGTTAATTCTGAATCCTAAAGATATAAATTCAAACAAAATAAAATAAGACCTACCCGACCGCTCAAGTAAATATAAAATCAATTTTGCACAAAGCAAAAGTAGGTCATCAAAGTAAAAGAATTTATGTGCATATGAAAAGAAAACGTATGTATGTAAGTGCAAATGTTTGTTTATGACGTTTTTATGTATGTTCATTAGGGTGCGCCTTAGCTATATGGGAGAAAAAAAAAAAAAAAATAGAGTACAGGGCATAACACCCCCCCCCCCCCCCCCCCAAATGTTGCATTCGAGTATAATATTATGTTCTGCAAAAAATTGGCGATTGGATAATAGGAAGACGTGGCGCAACGAGGGTTAAGTTTGCAAGATTCATGAAAAATTTTTTAAATCACAATATCTTCAGTACTATTGAACCGATTTTCAAAACTTGTTTTGCATTGGATAGGTAATTGAATTACCTTTCATTTGAGGTACCACTGCTGTGGGTGCAAAACCGCGTATGTGAAAATTTTAAAAACAACCCTGGGCTACGCCATGCCAAGTCCTTCTGCGTAGTACATCCTTCTGCGAAGTTGCATTAGAGTATACATGATACATACACAGACATACATAAATATTCATAATCAGGAGCCATATGCAGGCATTGCATTGACACACTAACCTACATGTATGTAGCTCGCACAGCGGTGGCTGGCAGCTTGCAACTAATCTGCTACCAATTCGACACCACGCTTAAATACTTTTTCTCCGTGTCGAACTTTGGTTTAGCCGAAGCCAAATCGTGTCGCGAAACACCTGAACAGGTCGTCGGTAAAAAACTACTTAAGCGCGGCCAAAATGTAGGCATTTAAGCAGTAGTGAAATAAGTGATAAAGTGTTTAATAAAAATAAAAACTAAAAAGTGTTCAAAATTAGTGCAAGCTCCAAAGTGTCCAAAGAGATCAAAAACTGGGTACCAAAGAGATCAAAAAATGTACCAAAAATCACTTTGGAGCTGCAAACTTGACTTATACAGACGTGATAATTATTTAGTTTATCAAGAAGTTTAAAGTGTCCTACCTCGTGTAATTTAAATAAGACAATTAAATTAAATTAAGTTAAAAATGCAAACCAGGACACAAGAAAAGTTATATCTCCTTGACTATGATGAAAGCCAAATTGTCGGTGCTAAGTTGCCATCCAACGAACAAGTTTTGCGTTTGCTTTTTTATAACCTTCATAAAGTAAAATTAAGTCTCCGTGGTGCTGCTTACCTCGTTATTAAAGAAGTGGAAGTTTTTTGGGCTAAAGCACGAATACCAACGAAGAATGTGGACAAAAGTGTTTTAAAACTTGAAGGCTTGTATCAGGAATGGAAGGGGTTGCTGAAGAGCTCTAATCGCCGGACAACAATGCTGGAAAATCGGGAGCAAGAATTTGTTGCAACTTTTAATAACCTTTTTGACATTGCCCACGCTGATGCCCTACAACTAATTACGATTGAGGAAGATAAATTATTTCTTCTAAGCCAAAGGCAGGAAGGGAGACCCGGTTCAATGATTGGTTCAGATCGCGTCTTGTTGGAAAAAGAAAAGAGGAAACTCCTTCGCGAAGCTGTAGGAAAACCTAAAAGGGCCGAATATGTTGCTAACATCCATGGTAAGATATATAATTTAATACGGTTCGAGTTTGACGTTGTTTAGCGTAAAAATTTTAGTTTCACCATGTTTTTATTGTTTGTGTCAAGTGTGTTGCAAAAAGTATACATTTTTTTCTTTTTGTTTTGTTGTTTAATAGGCGAGTATAAAAATCCCGAATGCACGTTAACTGAAGATGAAAGTAGTGAAAATGAGCAAGATGATGAAGATTTATGCAAAGATTTCGACGATTTGCCGGGTCCCAGTAATGTAAAGAAAAGTCGGGCGCGAATCAATTTTATTACACCCGAGCTTGTCACAGTTCTGGATAAATGCAAAGTAAGTGATCGTGATGCGGTACGAATACTAATAGCAACTGCTAAAGCTTTAAAACTTGACGCTAACGACCTTATTATAAACGGAACCTCCCTTCGACGGTGTCGTTTCGATATCGAGTTGAATCCGCCCAAAAAATTTATCGCGCCTTCAAAAACCAGGAAATAACTGCAGTGGTGGTTCATTGGGATGGTAAAATTTTACCATCTTTGATCAACTCAGGGAACGTTGATCGGCTGCCCGTAGTGATATCATTCAATTGTACTAAACAATTGCTTGGAATCCCAGCTATTTCTGCAGGCACGGGAAAGCAACAAGCGTCAGCCATATACAACTTGCTCAGCGAATGGGGCCTTCTTGAAAAAGTGCAAGCCCTCTGCTGCGATACTACAGCGTCCAATATGGGACGTTTACAAGGGGCGTGTATAATTTTAGAGCAAAAATTAGAGAGAGACCTTTTATATTTACCCTACCGACATCACATTCTGGAAATAATTTTGCGGAGCATGTTTGAACAAAAAATGCAAGTGTCTTCTGGTCCTGGTGTTCAAATATTTCACAGATTTAAACAGAGTTGGCAGAAAATAAATCAAATGAATTTCAAATGTGTTGTTGAGGATAACTATGTGAAAGATACACTTGTGGACGCATCAGAAATTATAGAATTCGCCTTGCAGAATCTCAATGAAAATCAACCACGAGAGGATTATAAAGAATTACTCCAGCTAGTTGTAGTTTTTCTTGGTGGTACGATATCCCAGTTCGTATTTCGGGCACCTGGAGCATTTCATAATGCCAGGTGGATGGCTAAGGCAATTTATTGCTTTAAAATATTTTTATTTCGGGAGGAGTTTAATTTAAGCAAATATGAGGAAGATGGAATTGGGGACATTTGTATATTCGTTGCAAAAGTTTATTTGAGAGCCTGGACAAGAGCACCCGTTCCTGCAGAAGATCCGAGGCAAGATTTAGCTTTGATCAAGAACTTGTATGCTTACAGATACATAGATGAAAGGGCTAGTCAGGAACTGCTACGCAAATTTTGTAACCATTTATGGTATTTAACTGCAGAAGCTGCTGGATTTGCCTTTTTTGACCCACAAATCAACAATGACATAAAAAAACGTATGGTGACCGCTTTGAAAAATGTTAACGATACCGAGGAAAAAAAGTTGATAGTACCTTCACAGGATTATAGCCTCTATTCCGACAAAAGTATTGAAGACTTCGTTTCACAAAAAACCAAAACTTTCTTTAAGAGATTCGGTATACCAACAGATTTTTTAGCAAAAAATCCTGTAGAATGGAAAGATGAGTCGCCTTACAATATCGGATTAAACATAGTTAATAAAATAAATGTTGTTAATGATACGGCAGAAAGAGCAGTAAAGCTTATAGAAGATTTTAATAACGTACTTTCAAAAAATGAGGAAGAAAAGCAATTTATTGTTCAAACTGTAGCTGCTTATAGGAAACCTTACCCTGACGCAAAAAAGCCGACACTTTTGCAATAAGAGCATTAATGTACTATGTGTAAATGCCTATATGTATAAAAAAATTTATGAACAAAATGAATTTATTAAACTCGCCATTCTTTTTCAAAATGCAAATACCTTTTCTTATAAATTTTAGAAATAAAATCGCTCATAAAATTATCACTGTAGTATTATTGATTTATATTGCAATTTTTATGAATCTTGCAAACTTAACCCTCGTTGCGCCACGTCTTCCCATTATCCAATCGCCAAAATTTTTTGCAGAACATAATATAATACTCTAATGCAACTTCGCAGAAGGATGTACTACGCAGAAGGACTTGGCATGGCGTAGCCCAGGGTTGCTTTTAAAATAAAATTTGAAATTTTGCACATACGCGGTTTTGCACCCACAGCAGTGGTACCTCAAATGAAAGGCAATTCAATTACCTATCCAATGCAAAAAAAGTTTTGAAAATCGGTTCAATAGTACTGAAGATATGGTGATTTAAAAAAAAAATTTATGAATCTTGCAAATTTAACCCTCGTTGCGCCACGTCTTCCCATTATCCAATCGCCAAAATTTTTTGTAGAACATAATATTATACTCTAATGCAACTTTTGAGGGGGGGGGGGGGGGGGGGGGGGGTGTGTGTTATGCCCCATAGTTCAAAGTCAAAAAATAAGGCGCACCCTAATGTTCATATGTTCGTTGCAATTTTTTTTATTTTTCTTATTTGCTAATTCCTGTTCTATGTTTGCAAGAGCAGGAACATGGGCTAACATATGTGCATACAACTAAACAGGTGTATTTTTGATAAATTTTAATGTTTCTCTCAAAACACTCACCAAGTTAGTCTTCTTATCCAACGGCGCCGCTGCAGTTGAGTAACTGAAACAAAAAACTCAAACATACATATGTACGTAGGACCACGCTCAAACACTGATCAAGATCGATCGCTTACGATCTTGGCTAATGAGCGTATAGATAGTAATAAATTTAATTTAAAGTCGTGATGACAATATGAAAAAAAAACGTGGGTAAAAAAAGCTCGTAAAAAAATAAATATGCAAAAAAAATTGAACAATTTTATGTGGGTGCTTATAAGCAAATCCCTAATGTTACTTGCCGGAAGGATAAGGGTAAGTTTGCCGGAATCGTCTTGGCAAGTATATATAAGTGTGATTAGTGCCAACAAAAAAAAAGAAAGAAAGTTCAAAATTCCATAATTTCGAGTTAGTCGCGGTCTAATCGAAATGGAACAAAAAAAAAAAAACAAAAACGCATGTGCGGAAGTGCGACTATAGGCAGAGCACACTGATAAAGAGCGGTGTACTTTGAATATAGTAACTAACCGCAAAAAGGAATGCAAATAATCAAAAGGAAAAGAGTCCAAATAAATGTCAAAAAAATTAGGGAAAATTGCAAATGAAAAACTAATCAAAGAAATTTTAAAAAGAACAGAGTGAAATGAAAAATTAAAACAAAAAATTAAAAAAAAAACAAAGTGAAATATTAACTAGAACTTAGCAAAAAATTTGCTTAGCACAATTTTCCCACTAACAACCGCAAAAATATAGATCATTTGATCCACGCCCTTCGTTTTTTCTCAACCTATTTCCTACCAAAAATCTACATCCAAAAAAGAATATACATATGAATAGCTACATGCATACATATATAAAAAGGTATGTGATAAAACCCAATAATTACAGCTTTTTGGAAACAACAAAAAAATTTTTGAAATTAAATTTTGAAATTTAATTTCTGCTGCTGCCTTCGTAGTTTGTCGCTGTCGTGGAAAGTGACCACCGCCGATACCGCTTTTAGTCTTCTTTTCCTGTTTGCCCCTTATTTGGGTGATGCTGATAAAATTTAATTTGTTGAGCGGGTTGGTGGATGAAGATGGTGTTGTTGTCGTTGTTATGGTGGTGGCAATATTTTGCCGATACCAAAATATGCGGCCGCCGGTGGGAATTGTAATTGCCAGTAGAAAAAGGTGTCGCGCTTGTTGTTGGCGTTGCGCCGCCGATAAAAAAATATGTGTGGTTGTTGTAGATGTGATGTGATGTGCCGTCGGTGAATTAAAAGGTGAACTCCATAAACAGGCGTCGGACCTTTATGCCGGGAATTGCCCGGTGAATCCAGTACTTAAAGAAAAGTATCCAAAACTCGCGGAAGAGGAACGCATACTCCCCAGGGAAACGCGTGTCACTATTGCTCAACTTCGTTCTGGATACTGTAACAGGTTTAACTCTTACCTATCCAGAATCAACCTCGTCATACCTAATGTATGCCCCGCTTGCAATGTGTCCCCACATCCCACCAACCATCTCTTTAATTGTAATGTGGAACCAACGCCTCTAACACCCCTTTCCTTATGGTCCACCCCGTTTCAACAGGCAAGTTTCCTTGGACTCCCGTTAGAGGATATTGATGACAATTTATGATCGGTCGCGGCTGTTAGGTGGGGCGAAGCATTGATAAAACAACAATAACAACAGAAAGGTCGCTCTGTGAGCTTTTGTTTGACCATCATTGGCTGTTTGTAGACATTTTGTGTTTTATTTTCTTTGCAAATTTCGCAGTTTTTAACAAATGTGCATACATCAGCTACCATACCTGGCCAGTAATACTTCTGACGTATTCGGAATAGTGTTTTGTGAATGCCACCATTACCAGCGAACGGTGAGCTGTGAGAAGAATCTACCAGCCCCGGTCCCAATTCCGAAGGTACCCGGAGCTTTCAGGTATGGTCTGCTAGAAGATCGTCCCCCTGTCGAATTGCGTCCGTTTATAAACGTAACCGTCCGATATGCGTAAGTTTGGTAACTTGTCTTTGTTCTCGGTCACCGTCTTTTTCAACTCCGTATACTCCTCCGACTCGAAGCACGGGGAATCGAGACACACGTCTATGGCTCTATCGTTCGTCAGTATTTCGTCCATATCCATTCGTGAGAGTGTGTCGGGAACTACGTTTGGCCCACCTTTTCGATGTTTAATATCGAAATCATAACCCTGGAATTTCAAACTCCATCCTGCCTACCTCCCAGAAAGATCTTTCTGATTCATGAGCTATTTGAGACTGGCATGATCAGTTATGATGGTGAACGGAGTTCCCTCCACATAAGGTCGGAATCTCTTCACACTCACGATCGCGGCTTAGCATTCAATTTCTGTATTGCTATAGTTTTTCTGCGCCTTATTAAGTTTTGCCGAAAGGTAGGCAATCGGTCTTTCGTTCTGGTCGTCATCTAATTGAAATAGAACCCCTCCCACTCGGTCTGTCGATGCATCGCATTGTATGTAGGACTTTCTGTTGAAATCAGGATGTGTATGCACCGGTGCAGAAACCAAATTCTGGATTTAAAATTTCAAATGATTTGATTGCTTCGTCCGTCATGGTAAATTTCTTAATTTTGTCTTTCTTGAGGCAGTCGTGCAGCGGGGCTGCAATGGTCGCATAGTCCTGTATGAAACGTCGGTACCATCGCGACATACCCAGGAACCATCGCAGTTGCTTTAGGCGTGGGGAAGTCCCTCACAGCTACCACTTTATTGGGGTCTGTCCTAATACAACCATCCCCGCCTAAGTACCTTAAGTAACGAACCTCTTTAAAACAAAACTTAATTTTCTCTATATTTATAGTTAATTTAGCCTCGCGAAGACACCGAGCGACCTTTTCCAATAAACACATATGAGACACGAAATCTTCGGGACACACTAACAAATCGTCACGATAAACAAAAACACACTCACGTAAAGCGGCCGGAATGACCTTGTCCATGAAACGACACATTCGTTGTGCTGCATTGCACAACCCGAAAGGCATCACGGTGTATTGGTACAGGGGTCGGCCAGGGACAGTGAAGGCAGTCTTCTGACGTGATTTTCTCTCGAGGGGAATCTGCCAGAAATCGTTTTTCAAGTCAGTTGCGGAAATATATCTCGTGTTTTGTAGTCGGCTCAAAATTCCATCAATATGTGGTAAAGGGTATGCGTCCTTTATAGTCTTTTCGTTGACCTTCCTAGTGTCCAGGCATAAACGGTTTTTAGTGCCTTTAATGACTAGCGATACGGGCGAAGTCCAACTACTATTCGACTCCCCTATTACGCCCATGTCCAGCATTCGGTCTAATTCTGCGTAGGTAAGTTTTTGGATAGCGGGTGAGATCGGGTAAGGGCGCTGCTTTACTGGCAGGTTCTCGTCGACCACTTCGATAACGTGCTCCTCCTTATCTGTTTGGCCTAACCCCAGTACCGTAAAGGACGGGAATTGGGACTTCACACGCTCCAACATGTTGTTTTCTTCTGTCGTCAGGACATGTTGCACGGCATCAAAAGAAAGATCCCCCTCGGCGGGCACGAGCTCCGCCACTCTGGTAACATTCCCACTCACATTCACACCGCTACTTACAACACTCATACCGAAAGCCTGTCAGAAGTCGACGCCTAGATAGTCTTCTTGTTGAAGGCCAGGAACGATTAAAACTTCCATTTCTCTGGTGGTGTTATCCCACACCACAGGTAGCGTTATTACCCCTACCACGGCGGTTTCCTCCCCGTTCGCGGTTCGGATATTCTGGCCTTGATTGGCATGATCAAGGTTTCCTTTCCCCGAAGGAGTGCAGTTGAGTCCTTTCCTTTTCCTTTTTTTGTGCTTCTGCCGGGTTTTTCACAAAGTGATCTACCGGCGTACCACACGAAAAACACAACATTAAGTGGAACGGAGAAGCACAAAAGAATTGACATTGGACGCGGACGCGGACGTATTGACAGAAGGACGAACACTAATGTGATTGGCAGGAGTTTGGTGCTGCAGTTGAGATTGGGATTGTGCTTGGTGTTGGGACTGGGGTTGGGATTGGTAGTGGGATATAGGTTGGGGTTTCCTAATAAATGCTTCAATCTTCTGGGCTCCTAACGGCTCTGGCTGTTCAAAATCGATTTCATTAACGACCCTCGACCTACTTTTATTTTCTTTAATAAGCTTTTCGGCACTCTTGCACTCCGACTTGAGCTCCGCCAACGAGTCCATTTTTATGGCGAAGGTCAAGTTGGCCAGGTACGGTTTAAGGTTGCCCCTGATGATTCCAACCAACTCCTTTTCAGGGATCTTCTTCCACAAACGGAATTTCACATTATGTACTTCGCTATAGAAGTCGTCGAAAGCTTCGGCGGGTTGCTGTTTCCTCTCCATTATTTCACGGATTATTTCATAATCGGACTCAGCGGACTTGAAGTGGCATAGCATCTCGGCTTTCAGCTCGAAGTAACCGAAATCCGGCTCATCCGCATGGTCTTCGAGGACCTGCCAATACCCCTTCAAGGCACCGCCGGAAACCAGACAATGAAAGTCCGTGAAAAGCTGAAAGAAGGAAATAGCATGTTTGTCCCCCATTCGCTCAACACGAAAGATGAAGCTTTCGACGCTCATCCCTTTGTTGGTCCCATCGAATTAGATGTGCCATTTTTCAAGGTCTAATTTTTTCCATCTTGGAAGGTTACTGCCATCACGCTCAGTAGTCCGAATGTGAGTCGGAATACCGTCGCGCCTGGCTGCTTCCCTTTTCTGGTTCTGAGACTCGGGCGTAGATGACAAGGCGGACCTTTGTCCCGACGCTTGTGCAGACGCCTCCATCTCTGCCACACGGCCACCAAAGTTTCCGACGTTGGCTTTGATGTTCCGCACCTCTGCCGCCATTTCTACAACCAAATCTTGCTGTTGTGCCAGCATTGCCATCATTCGGCTCAGCTATTCAACGTTGGTTGCGTTTTAATTGGCGTCAGCGCGAGGAACATTAAGACCCTCGGAAGCCGTTGGTGGTGCCTTCACCATCGGAACACCGCCCCCAGATTACACACGTTGTCAGTGTCAGACATTTGGCACAACAAATCGATCTTCTGGGAGAAATTTAAACTATTTTCCGAGTGGTTGAACGGCACCCCGTTCGCGAAAGAGACCCTAAGCGGACGTTCAGGGCCAAACGATCCAAAAATCCGCGAAGCGCACCTATTGAAATAATCCGTAGGCACAAAGTCTGTGTGAAAAGTGAACCAGCAATCTGGTTTTCAAGAGCCCTAGCGCGACTCCTTGTAACACGCCTATTGGAATCTAAAATTCCCAATCCCCCAAAAGGTTTTTACTCGGTATGTTTGTCCTGGCCTTGGTCAGACATTCACTGTCTGCAGTGGAAAAAAAACTTTCAAGCATAAATCCAAAAAAAAAAAATGCAAGAACAATCGAAAAATAAAAAGAGCGAACTAGAGATTTTGTCCCGGACACCCTACTACCTCCAAGGACACGATATCCCGATCGCGACCCAAATGGCGAGAAAAAAAATTATGCGAAAAAGAAAAAAAATTTGATTCAAAGAAAATATTCCAATAAAAACAATCTGTTTGTATCTGCAGATCCGAAAAAAGTAAATATAAAATCAGCAGAGGTAATAGGTCCAAATTCACCCAAAACCCAATATAAAAATATAAATATTATAAAAATTATTATAAGTATTATAAAGAAACCAATAAAGAAATTCAGTGTATACGTATACAAGAAATATGTTTCTGTGTATGTACATATGCGTGTATAAAAATGCCAGAAAAGTTGTGGATGAAATTTTATGCCTTAAATGCCTAGAAAGAAGTTACTAAAACTCACCCAAAACCCAAGTTCAAAAATAAAACAGAACAATAAAAACTTAGTACTAAATATTACAAACAAAAATTCAAAGATATTCTGAAACTTATGGAATATACTAACACCTGCAAAATTCAAATGTATATGAACTTCAATGTATGTATGTATGTGTATTTTTTTCAGGTCCCTAATAAAAAAGTGATAACCAAATATGAAAGAACCTTAAGAACGATATAATATAAACGATATAGTGGAAACTATCTTAATAAGCAAATCATCAAAATATATATAAATATATTATAATTTGCCAAAAAAATAAATTGGAAAAAAAATTACTACTGAAACGGAGTGTGTATATCTTGGTGTGTGTGGTGCTGACTTGGCGAAGGTTAGGTGAAGGCAGTGTGTTCGTCCGTATCTAAGTATCTAGTGTCAAGTCCGTCGTCATGCTGACCGTGGAAGTGTGGCACATCACGCTCAAGAGCTAGTCCCTAAGAGTGGCTGCCACACCTCCTCTCATAACTACCGTGGTGACGGCTGCAAACCTCACTTACCGGCAGTGCTGGACTCCCGGTAAGGTAGTTTAAACAGCTCGCCACGACCTTCTGCTAACCTCCGTCTTCTAGCTAAGCGTCATACAAGGTATCACTTAGTCAAATTGCAAGAACCCGAAGAAGGAACCCTGGTATGAGCACTTCGCTAACCCCTATCGTATTGTCATGATGACACATGTCGACCAGGCGGACCCAAACGACGTTGCCATCATGACGGTCCCTGTCCTAAGTCGGAAGACGGAAATATTGATCAAGGTTTCGAAAAAAAAAAGAAAAGGTATAGATGAAGACTTTGTAATTAGGGATAGACACAAGAAAAGCAGGAGTGTGATAAAAAGAAAATAGGTAGGCATAATTAAAAAAATGCAAAATTTAGAATGACAAATGAAAAGTCGGCAATCTACCATTAAAACAAAATTTTAATTTAAAAAAAGTTGCCTTTTTAAGGATCTAAGAGGTAGCAAAAAAAAACAAAAACTGAAAGAAAATTCTGGAAAATAAAAGGTCAATTACTAAATTTAAATGGTAGTTAAAAGTTAATGCGGATTACAAACAAAGATGAGAAATTTTAATTTAAAAAAAGTTGCCTTTTTACGGAATTAAGAGGTAGCAAAAAAAAGAAAATTCTGGAAAATAAAAGGTCAATTACTAAATTTAAATGGTAGTTAAAAGTTAAATCGGATTACAAACAAAGATGAGAAAACTGCACAGTTAAAAAAAATTACTGAAGAAAAAAAGGAAATACTAAAAAGAAAGATGATCGGGCTATAGGCGTTGGGCGCCATTGTTACGTGGCTGACTGTTTGGATGGCGAGGAGCGGCGGCAAGCAGGTATGCTTGCATCTCAGGCTAGCTCGTCGTCTTGGCGGGGCATTTCGCCACCCTCCTCACCCACAGCCACATGAACAAAAAGGGGGTTCATACCTCCATTGTGTAAAAGAAATTCCTATACAAGATAGAAATAGACGTCAGGGGCAAAGTTAGAAGGGGTGGAAAGCATAAGGGGCAGAAAAAATGAAGGCCTGTCCTGTCAGGTGGAGTCTACCCTCCCTCTTGGGCACTGACTCCTGTCTGCTTACAGCGCCTCCAAGCATGACATAAGTCTGCCCGTCCGTCAATAAATCATCACCTTATTACTCATCTTCACCTTACCTTGCCACGCACAAGCGCAGCACCTACAACAAATATTGTCAACCTAGCCCTGCATAATGAATATATTCAAATTTCATCCAAACATGATTCTTATAATTTATTTACAAAGTTTTTGGTTTACAAATTATCAACTAACACCCTACTACTAGTTCAATAATTTCTAAAAAAAAAAAAAAACTTTAAACTCAAAGTTTAATAGAAAATAATTTGACAAGGATTCCAAAAGGCTTAACTAGGATCAACTTCTAAAGTTTCTATTGGGTTGATGTCGAAATTCTGTATGTACAAAGTTCTAAAAACAAAATTCTGCTTTTTAAAATTCTGCTTTTTTAAAATTCTGCTTTCTAAAATTCTGCTTTCAAAATTTACAGAATTCTGTATTACAAAATTCTGTATTAAAATATAATGTTAACAATGTTAAAGAAGTCATGTCATTATTTTGAAAAAGTGAGCCATGCACAGTAATTCTGCGTAGAACAACTTTCTGCATAGGCGGCCTTCGGCCGCGCTTATAAAAAATAACCCTGGGCTACGCCATGCCAAGTCCGGGTGTGTGGTATAACCGTGGCTACCGCCATGGTGATGTCCTTCTGCGTAGTATACCCTTCTGCCTAGGCGGCCTTCGGCCGCACTTTAAAAAAATAACCCTTAGCCGATCCAACACCGACTACGCCATGCCATGATTCCGGAATTTTGACTGCCAGAATTGAACATGCAGAATTTTGGAAAGCAGAATTTTAAAAAGCAGAATTTTAAAAAAGCAGAATTTTGTTCAAGCAGAATTTTTTTGCAATTTCTAGAATTTTGCCACCCAGAATTTTGTAATACAGAATAATGACACGCTCCCTTTTCTATTTACTCAAAGTAAAAATAAAAAAATGGCTCAAATTTAATGCTAAAAAAAAAAAATAATTTACATTGCAAATTCAGTTCAATCAATTTCGAATTCAATTCAATACAAAATACCTACGACTAATAGACAAAGTGTCTGAACTCAAATAAAAAAATTAAAATTTTGGGGCCACCCTAATATAGTATTATTACTAAGAGTTAATTCTGAATCCTAAAGATATAAATTCAAACAAAATAAAATAAGACCTACCCGACCTACCGCAACCGCTCAAGTAAATATAAAATCAATTTTGCACAAAGCAAAAGTAGGTCATCAAAGTAAAAGAATTTATGTGCATATGAAAAGAAAACGTATGTATGTAAGTGCAAATGTTTGTTTATGACGTTTTTATGTATGTTCATTAGGGTGCGCCTTAGCTATATGGGAGAAAAAAAAAAAAAAATAGAGTACAGGGCATAACCCCCCCCCCCCCCCCAAATGTTGCATTCGAGTATAATATTATGTTCTGCAAAAAATTTTGGCGATTGGATAATAGGAAGACGTGGCGCAACGAGGGTTAAGTTTGCAAGATTCATGAAAAATTTTTTTAAATCACAATATCTTCAGTACTATTGAACCGATTTTCAAAACTTGTTTTGCATTGGATAGGTAATTGAATTACCTTTCATTTGAGGTACCACTGCTGTGGGTGCAAAACCGCGTATGTGAAAATTTTAAAAACAACCCTGTGCTACGCCATGCCAAGTCCTTCTGCGTAGTACATCCTTCTGCGAAGTTGCATTAGAGTATACATGATACATACACAGACATACATAAATATTCATAATCAGGAGCCATATGCAGGCATTGCATTGACACACAAACCTACATGTATGTAGCTCGCACAGCGGTGGCTGGCAGCTTGCAACTAATCTGCTACCAATTCGACACCACGCTTAAATACTTTTTTTCCGTGTCGAACTTTGGTTTAGCCGAAGCCAAATCGTGTCGCGAAACACCTGAACAGGTCGTCGGTAAAAAACTACTTAAGCGCGGCCAAAATGTAGGCATTTAAGCAGTAGTGAAATAAGTGATAAAGTGTTTAATAAAAATAAAAACTAAAAAGTGTTTAAAATTAGTGCAAGCTCCAAAGTGTCCAAAGAGATCAAAAACTGGGTACCAAAGAGATCAAAAAATGTACCAAAAATCACTTTGGAGCTGCAAACTTGACTTATACAGACGTGATAATTATTTAGTTTATCAAGAAGTTTAAAGTGTGCTACCTCGTGTAATTTAAATAAGACAATTAAATTAAATTAAGTTAAAAATGCAAACCAGGACACAAGAAAAGTTATATCTCCTTGACTATGATGAAAGCCAAATTGTCGGTGCTAAGTTGCCATCCAACGAACAAGTTTTGCGTTTGCTTTTTTATAACCTTCATAAAGTAAAATTAAGTCTCCGTGGTGCTGCTTACCTCGTTATTAAAGAAGTGGAAGTTTTTTGGGCTAAAGCACGAATACCAACGAAGAATGTGGACAAAAGTGTTTTAAAACTTGAAGGCTTGTATCAGGAATGGAAGGGGTTGCTGAAGAGCTCTAATCGCCGGACAACAATGCTGGAAAATCGGGAGCAAGAATTTGTTGCAACTTTTAATAACCTTTTTGACATTGCCCACGCTGATGCCCTACAACTAATTACGATTGAGGAAGATAAATTATTTCTTCTAAGCCAAAGGCAGGAAGGGAGACCCGGTTCAATGATTGGTTCAGATCGCGTCTTGTTGGAAAAAGAAAAGAGGAAACTCCTTCGCGAAGCTGTAGGAAAACCTAAAAGGGCCGAATATGTTGCTAACATCCATGGTAAGATATATAATTTAATACGGTTCGAGTTTGACGTTGTTTAGCGTAAAAATTTTAGTTTCACCATGTTTTTATTGTTTGTGTCAAGTGTGTTGCAAAAAGTATACATTTTTTTCTTTTTGTTTTGTTGTTTAATAGGCGAGTATAAAAATCCCGAATGCACGTTAACTGAAGATGAAAGTAGTGAAAATGAGCAAGATGATGAAGATTTATGCAAAGATTTCGACGATTTGCCGGGTCCCAGTAATGTAAAGAAAAGTCGGGCGCGAATCAATTTTATTACACCCGAGCTTGTCACAGTTCTGGATAAATGCAAAGTAAGTGATCGTGATGCGGTACGAATACTAATAGCAACTGCTAAAGCTTTAAAACATGACGCTAACGACCTTATTATAAACGGAACCTCCCTTCGACGGTGTCGTTTCGATATCGAGTTGAATCCGCCCAAAAAATTTATCGCGCCTTAAAAACCAGGAAATAACTGCAGTGGTGGTTCATTGGGATGGTAAAATTTTACCATCTTTGATCAACTCAGGGAACGTTGATCGGCTGCCCGTAGTGATATCATTCAATTGTACTAAACAATTGCTTGGAATCCCAGCTATTTCTGCAGGCACGGGAAAGCAACAAGCGTCAGCCATATACAACTTGCTCAGCGAATGGGGCCTTCTTGAAAAAGTGCAAGCCCTCTGCTGCGATACTACAGCGTCCAATATGGGACGTTTACAAGGGGCGTGTATAATTTTAGAGCAAAAATTAGAGAGAGACCTTTTATATTTACCCTGCCGACATCACATTCTGGAAATAATTTTGCGGAGCATGTTTGAACAAAAAATGCAAGTGTCTTCTGGTCCTGGTGTTCAAATATTTCACAGATTTAAACAGAGTTGGCAAAAAATAAATCAAATGAATTTCAAATGTGTTGTTGAGGATAACTATGTGAAAGATACACTTGGGGACGCATCAGAAATTATAGAATTCGCCTTGCAGAATCTCAATGAAAATCAACCACGAGAGGATTATAAAGAATTACTCCAGCTAGTTGTAGTTTTTCTTGGTGGTACGATATCCCAGTTCGTATTTCGGGCACCTGGAGCATTTCATCATGCCAGGTGGATGGCTAAGGCAATTTATTGCTTAAAAATATTTTTATTTCGGGAGGAGCTTAATTTAAGCAAATATGAGGAAGATGGAATTGGGGACATTTGTATATTCGTTGCAAAAGTTTATTTGAGAGCCTGGACAAGAGCACCCGTTCCTGCAGAAGATCCGAGGCAAGATTTAGCTTTGATCAAGGACTTGTATGCTTACAGATACATAGATGAAAGGGCTAGTCAGGAACTGCTACGCAAATTTTGTAACCATTTATGGTATTTAACTGCAGAAGCTGCTGGATTTGTGTGCGGGTGAGATCGGGTAAGGGCGCTGCTTTATTGGCAGGTTCTCGTCGACCACTTCGATAACGTGCTCCTCCTTATCTGTTTGGCCTAACCCCAGTACCGTAAAGGACGGGAATTGGGACTTCACACGCTCCAACATGTTGTTTTCTTCTGTCGTCAGGACATGTTGCACGGCATCAAAAGAAAGATCCCCCTCGGCGGGCACGAGCTCCGCCACTCTGGTAACATTCCCACTCACATTCGCACCGCTACTTACAACACTCATACCAAAAGCCTGTCAGAAGTCGACGCCTAGATAGTCTTCTTGTTGAAGGCCAGGAACGATTAAAACTTCCATTTCTCTGGTGGTGTTATCCCACACCACAGGTAGCGTTATTACCCCTACCACGGCGGTTTCCTCCCCGTTCGCGGTTCGGATATTCTGGCCTTGATTGGCATGATCAAGGTTTCCTTTCCCCGAAGGAGTGCAGTTGAGTCTTTTCCTTTTCCTTTTTTTGTGCTTCTGCCGGGTTTTTCACAAAGTGATCTACCGGCGTACCACACGAAAAACACAACATTAAGTGGAACGGAGAAGCACAAAAGAATTGACATTGGACGCGGACGCGGACGTATTGACAGAAGGACGAAAACTAATGCGATTGGCAGGAGTTTGGTGCTGCAGTTGAGATTGGGATTGTGCTTGGTGTTGGGACTGGGGTTGGAATTGGTAGTGGGATATAGGTTGGGGTTTCCTAATAAATGCTTCAATCTTCTGGGCTCCTAACGGCTCTGGCTGTTCAAATCGATTTCATTAACGACCCTCGACCTACTTTTATTTTCTTTAATAAGCTTTTCGGCACTCTTGCACTCCGACTTGAGCTCCGCCAACGAGTCCATTTTTATGGCGAAGGTCAAGTTGGCCAGGTACGGTTTAAGGTTGCCCCTGATGATTCCAACCAACTCCTTTTCAGGGATTTTCTTCCACAAACGGAAGTTCACATTATGTACTTCCCTATAGAAGTCGTCGAAAGCTTCGGCGGGTTGCTGTTTCCTCTCCATTATTTCACGGATTATTTCATAATCGGACTCAGCGGACTTGAAGTGGCATAGCATCTCGGCTTTCAGCTCGAAGTAACCGAAATCCGGCTCATCCGCATGGTCTTCGAGGACCTGCCAATACCCCTTCAAGGCACCGCCGGAAACCAGACAATGAAAGTCCATGAAAAGCTGAAAGAAGGAAATAGCATGTTTGTCCCCCACTCGCTCAACACGAAAGATGAAGCTTTCGACACTCATCCCTTTGTTGGTCCCATCGAATTAGATGTGCCATTTTTCAAGGTCTAATTTTTTCCATCTTGGAAGGTTACTGCCATCACGCTCAGTAGTCCGAATGTGAGTCGGAATACCGTCGCGCCTGGCTGCTTCCCTTTTCTGGTTCTGAGACTCGGGCGTAGATGACAAGGCGGACCTTTGTCCCGACGCTTGTGCAGACGCCTCCATCTCTGCCACACGGCCACCAAAGTTTCCGACGTTGGCTTTGATGTTCCGCACCTCTGCCCGCCATTTCTACAACCAAATCTTGCTGTTGTGCCAGCATTGCCATCATTCGGCTCAGCTATTCAACGTTGGTTGCGTTTTTAATTGGCGTCAGCGCGAGGAACATTAAGACCCTCGGAAGCCGTTGGTGGTGCCTTCACCATCGGAACACCACCCCCAGATTACACACGTTGTCAGTGTCAGACATTTGGCACAACAAATCGATCTTCTGGGAGAAATTTAAAACTATTTTCCGAGTGGTTGAACGACCACCCCGTTCGCGAAAGAGACCCTAAGCGGACGTTCAGGGCCAAACGATCCAAAAATCCGCGAAGCGCACGTATTGAAATAATCCGTAGGCACAAAATCTGTGTGAAAAGTGAACCAGCAATCTGGTTTTCAAGAGCCCTAGCGCGACTCCTTGTAACACGCCTATTGGAATCTAAAATTCCCAATCCCCCAAAAGGTTTTTACTTGGTATGTTTGTCCTGGCCTTGGTCAGACATTCACTGTCTGCAGTGGAAAAAAAAACTTTCAAGCATAAATCCAAAAAAAAAAAATGCAAGAACAATCGAAAAATAAAAAGAGCGAACTAGAGATTTTGTCTCGGACACCCTACTACCTCCAAGGACACGATATCCCGATCGCGACCCCAAATGGCGAGAAAAAAAATTATGCGAAAAAGAAAAAAAAATTTGATTCAAAGAAAATATTCCAATAAAAACAATCTGTTTGTATCTGCAGATCCAAAAAAAGTAAATATAAAATCAGCAGAGGTAATAGGTCCAAATTCACCCAAAAACCCAATAAAAAAAATATAAATATTATAAAAATTATTATGAGTATTATAAAGAAACCAATAAAGAAATTCAGTGTATACGTATACAAGAAATATGTTTCTGTGTATGTACATATGCGTGTATAAAAATGCCAGAAAAGTTGTGGATGAAATTTTATGCCTTAAATGCCTAGAAAGAAGTTACTAAAACTCACCCAAAACCCAAGTTCAAAAATAAAACAGAACAATAAAAACTTAGTACTAAATATTACAAACAAAAATTCAAAGATATTCTGAAACTTATGGAATATACTAACACCTGCAAAATTCAAATGTATATGAACTTCAATGTATGTATGTATGTGTATTTTTTTTCAGGTCCCTAATAAAAAAGTGATAACCAAATATGAAAGAACCTTAAGAACGATATAATATAAACGATATAGTGGAAACTATCTTAATAAGCAAATCATCAAAAAAAACTCAAATTTATAATTTGCCAAAAAAATAAATTGGAAAAAAAATTACTACTGAAACGGAGTGTGTATATCTTGGTGTGTGTGGTGCTGACTTGGCGAAGGTTAGGTGAAGGCAGTGTGTTCGTCCGTATCTAAGTATCTAGTGTCAAGTCCGTCGTCATGCTGACCGTGGAAGTGTGGCACATCACGCTCAAGAGCTAGTCCCTAAGAGTGGATGCCACACCTCCTCTCATAACTACCGTGGTGACGGCTGCAAACCTCACTTACCGGCAGTGCTGGACTCCCGGTAAGGTAGTTTAAACAGCTCGCCACGACCTTCTGCTAACCTCCGTCTTCTAGCTAAGCGTCATACCAGGTATCACTTAGTCAAATTGCAAGAACCCGAAGAAGGAACCCTGGTATGAGCACTTCGCTAACCCCTATCGTATTGTCATGATGACACATGGCGACCAGGCGGACCCAAACGACGTTGCCATCATGACGGTCCCTGTCCTAAGTCGGAAGACGGAAATATTGATCAAGGTTTCGAAAAAAGAAGAAAAGGTATAGATGAAGACTTTGTAATTAGGGATAGACACAAGAAAAGCAGGAGTGTGATAAAAAGAAAATAGGTAGGCATAATTAAAAAAATGCAAAATTTAGAATGACAAATGAAAAGTCGGCAATCTACCATTAAAACAAAATTTTAATTTAAAAAAAGTTGCCTTTTTAAGGATCTAAGAGGTAGCAAAAAAAAACAAAAACTGAAAGAAAATTCTGGAAAATAAAAGGTCAATTACTAAATTTAAATGGTAGTTAAAAGTTAATGCGGATTACAAACAAAGATGAGAAATTTTAATTTAAAAAAAGTTGCCTTTTTACGGATTTAAGAGGTAGCAAAAAAAAGAAAATTCTGGAAAATAAAAGGTCAATTACTAAATTTAAATGGTAGTTAAAAGTTAAATCGGATTACAAACAAAGATGAGAAAACTGCACAGTTAAAAAAAATTACTGAAGAAAAAAAGGAAATACTAAAAAGAAAGATGATCGGGCTATAGGCGTTGGGCGCCATTGTTACGTGGCTGACTGTTTGGATGGCGAGGAGCGGCGGCAAGCAGGTATGCTTGCATCTCAGGCTAGCTCGTCGTCTTGGCGGGGCATTTCGCCACCCTCCTCACCCACAGCCACATGAACAAAAAGGGGGTTCATACCTCCATTGTGTAAAAGAAATTCCTATACAAGATAGAAATAGACGTCAGGGGCAAAGTTAGAAGGGGTGGAAAGCATAAGGGGCAGAAAAAATGAAGGCCTGTCCTGTCAGGTGGAGTCTACCCTCCCTCTTGGGCACTGACTCCTGTCTGCTTACAGCGCCTCCAAGCATGACATAAGTCTGCCCGTCCGTCAATAAATCATCACCTTATTACTCATCTTCACCTTACCTTGCCACGCACAAGCGCAGCACCTACAACAAATATTGTCAACCTAGCCCTGCATAATAAATATATTCAAATTTCATCCAAACATGATTCCTATAATTTATTTACAAAGTTTTTGGTTTACAAATTATCAACTAACACCCTACTACTAGTTCAATAATTTCTAAAAAAAAAAAAAAAACTTTAAACTCAAAGTTTAATAGAAAATAATTTGACAAGGATTCCAAAAGGCTTAACTAGGATCAACTTCTAAAGTTTCTATTGGGTTGATGTCGAAATTCTGTATGTACAAAGTTCTAAAAACAAAATTCTGCTTTTTAAAATTCTGCTTTTTTAAAATTCTGCTTTCTAAAATTCTGCTTTCAAAATTTACAAAATTCTGTATTACAAAATTCTGTATTAAAATATAATGTTAACAATGTTAAAGAAGTCATGTCATTATTTTGAAAAAGTGAGCCATGCACAGTAATTCTGCGTAGAACAACTTTCTGCATAGGCGGCCTTCGGCCGCGCTTATAAAAAATAACCCTGGGCTACGCCATGCCAAGTCCGGGTGTGTGGTATAACCGTGGCTACCGCCACGGTGATGTCCTTCTGCGTAGTATACCCTTCTGCCTAGGCGGCCTTCGGCCGCACTTTAAAAAAATAACCCTTAGCCGATCCAACACCGACTACGCCATGCCATGATTCCGGAATTTTGACTGCCAGAATTGAACATGCAGAATTTTGGAAAGCAGAATTTTAAAAAGCAGAATTTTAAAAAAGCAGAATTTTGTTCAAGCAGAATTTTTTTGCAATTTCTAGAATTTTGCCACCCAGAATTTTGTAATACAGAATAATGACACGCTCCCTTTTCTATTTACTCAAAGTAAAAATAAAAAAATGGCTCAAATTTAATGCTAAAAAAAAAAAATAATTTACATTGCAAATTCAGTTCAATCAATTTCGAATTCAATTCAATACAAAATACCTACGACTAATAGACAAAGTGTCTGAACTCAAATAAAAAAATTAAAATTTTGGGGCCACCCTAATATAGTATTATTACTAAGAGTTAATTCTGAATCCTAAAGATATAAATTCAAACAAAATAAAATAAGACCTACCCGACCGCTCAAGTAAATATAAAATCAATTTTGCACAAAGCAAAAGTAGGTCATCAAAGTAAAAGAATTTATGTGCATATGAAAAGAAAACGTATGTATGTAAGTGCAAATGTTTGTTTATGACGTTTTTATGTATGTTCATTAGGGTGCGCCTTAGCTATATGGGAGAAAAAAAAAAAAAAAAAAATAGAGTACAGGGCATAACACCCCCCCCCCCCCCCCCAAATGTTGCATTCGAGTATAATATTATGTTCTGCAAAAAATTGGCGATTGGATAATAGGAAGACGTGGCGCAACGAGGGTTAAGTTTGCAAGATTCATGAAAAATTTAAATCACAATATCTTCAGTACTATTGAACCGATTTTCAAAACTTGTTTTGCATTGGATAGGTAATTGAATTACCTTTCATTTGAGGTACCACTGCTGTGGGTGCAAAACCGCGTATGTGAAAATTTTAAAAACAACCCTGGGCTACGCCATGCCAAGTCCTTCTGCGTAGTACATCCTTCTGCGAAGTTGCATTAGAGTATACATGATACATACACAGACATACATAAATATTCATAATCAGGAGCCATATGCAGGCATTGCATTGACACACAAACCTACATGTATGTAGCTCGCACAGCGGTGGCTGGCAGCTTGCAACTAATCTGCTACCAATTCGACACCACGCTTAAATACTTTTTCTCCGTGTCGAACTTTGGTTTAGCCGAAGCCAAATCGTGTCGCGAAACACCTGAACAGGTCGTCGGTAAAAAACTACTTAAGCGCGGCCAAAATGTAGGCATTTAAGCAGTAGTGAAATAAGTGATAAAGTGTTTAATAAAAATAAAAACTAAAAAGTGTTTAAAATTAGTGCAAGCTCCAAAGTGTCCAAAGAGATCAAAAACTGGGTACCAAAGAGATCAAAAAATGTACCAAAAATCACTTTGGAGCTGCAAACTTGACTTATACAGACGTGATAATTATTTAGTTTATCAAGAAGTTTAAAGTGTGCTACCTCGTGTAATTTAAATAAGACAATTAAATTAAATTAAGTTAAAAATGCAAACCAGGACACAAGAAAAGTTATATCTCCTTGACTATGATGAAAGCCAAATTGTCGGTGCTAAGTTGCCATCCAACGAACAAGTTTTGCGTTTGCTTTTTTATAACCTTCATAAAGTAAAATTAAGTCTCCGTGGTGCTGCTTACCTCGTTATTAAAGAAGTGGAAGTTTTTTGGGCTAAAGCACGAATACCAACGAAGAATGTGGACAAAAGTGTTTTAAAACTTGAAGGCTTGTATCAGGAATGGAAGGGGTTGCTGAAGAGCTCTAATCGCCGGACAACAATGCTGGAAAATCGGGAGCAAGAATTTGTTGCAACTTTTAATAACCTTTTTGACATTGCCCACGCTGATGCCCTACAACTAATTACGATTGAGGAAGATAAATTATTTCTTCTAAGCCAAAGGCAGGAAGGGAGACCCGGTTCAATGATTGGTTCAGATCGCGTCTTGTTGGAAAAAGAAAAGAGGAAACTCCTTCGCGAAGCTGTAGGAAAACCTAAAAGGGCCGAATATGTTGCTAACATCCATGGTAAGATATATAATTTAATACGGTTCGAGTTTGACGTTGTTTAGCGTAAAAATTTTAGTTTCACCATGTTTTTATTGTTTGTGTCAAGTGTGTTGCAAAAAGTATACATTTTTTTCTTTTTGTTTTGTTGTTTAATAGGCGAGTATAAAAATCCCGAATGCACGTTAACTGAAGATGAAAGTAGTGAAAATGAGCAAGATGATGAAGATTTATGCAAAGATTTCGACGATTTGCCGGGTCCCAGTAATGTAAAGAAAAGTCGGGCGCGAATCAATTTTATTACACCCGAGCTTGTCACAGTTCTGGATAAATGCAAAGTAAGTGATCGTGATGCGGTACGAATACTAATAGCAACTGCTAAAGCTTTAAAACATGACGCTAACGACCTTATTATAAACGGAACCTCCCTTCGACGGTGTCGTTTCGATATCGAGTTGAATCCGCCCAAAAAATTTATCGCGCCTTAAAAACCAGGAAATAACTGCAGTGGTGGTTCATTGGGATGGTAAAATTTTACCATCTTTGATCAACTCAGGGAACGTTGATCGGCTGCCCGTAGTGATATCATTCAATTGTACTAAACAATTGCTTGGAATCCCAGCTATTTCTGCAGGCACGGGAAAGCAACAAGCGTCAGCCATATACAACTTGCTCAGCGAATGGGGCCTTCTTGAAAAAGTGCAAGCCCTCTGCTGCGATACTACAGCGTCCAATATGGGACGTTTACAAGGGGCGTGTATAATTTTAGAGCAAAAATTAGAGAGAGACCTTTTATATTTACCCTGCCGACATCACATTCTGGAAATAATTTTGCGGAGCATGTTTGAACAAAAAATGCAAGTGTCTTCTGGTCCTGGTGTTCAAATATTTCACAGATTTAAACAGAGTTGGCAGAAAATAAATCAAATGAATTTCAAATGTGTTGTTGAGGATAACTATGTGAAAGATACACTTGTGGACGCATCAGAAATTATAGAATTCGCCTTGCAGAATCTCAATGAAAATCAACCACGAGAGGATTATAAAGAATTACTCCAGCTAATTGTAGTTTTTCTTGGTGGTACGATATCCCAGTTCGTATTTCGGGCACCTGGAGCATTTCATCATGCCAGGTGGACGGCTAAGGCAATTTATTGCTTAAAAATATTTTTATTTCGGGAGGAGTTTAATTTAAGCAAATACGAGGAAGATGGAATTGGGGACATTTGTATATTCGTTGCAAAAGTTTATTTGAGAGCCTGGACAAGAGCACCCGTTCCTGCAGAAGATCCGAGGCAAGATTTAGCTTTGATCAAGAACTTGTATGCTTACAGATACATAGATGAAAGGGCTAGTCAGGAACTGCTACGCAAATTTTGTAACCGTTTATGGTATTTAACTGCAGAAGCTGCTGGATTTGCCTTTTTTGACCCACAAATCAACAATGACATAAAAAAACGTATGGTGACCGCTTTGAAAAATGTTAACGATACCGAGGAAAAAAAGTTGATAGTACCTTCACAGGATTATAGCCTCTATTCCGACAAAAGTATTGAAGACTTCGTTTCACAAAAAACCAAAACTTTCTTTAAGAGATTCGGTATACCAACAGATTTTTTAGCAAAAAATCCTGTAGAATGGAAAGATGAGTCGCCTTACAATATCGGATTAAACATAGTTAATAAAATAAATGTTGTTAATGATACGGCAGAAAGAGCAGTAAAGCTTATAGAAGATTTTAATAACGTACTTTCAAAAAATAAGGAAGAAAAGCAATTTATTATTCAAACTGTAGCTGCTTATAGGAAACTTTACCCTGACGCAAAAAAGCCGACACTTTTGCAATAAGAGCATTAATGTACTATGTGTAAATGCCTATATGTATAAAAAAATTTATGAACAAAATGAATTTATTAAACTCGCCATTCTTTTTCAAAATGCAAATACCTTTTCTTATAAATTTTAGAAATAAAATCGCTCATAAAATTATCACTGTATTATTATTGATTTATATTGCAATTTTTATGAATCTTGCAAACTTAACCCTCGTTGCGCCACGTCTTCCCATTATCCAATCGCCAAAATTTTTTGCAGAACATAATATAATACTCTAATGCAACTTCGCAGAAGGATGTACTACGCAGAAGGACTTGGCATGGCGTAGCCCAGGGTTGCTTTTAAAATAAAATTTGAAATTTTGCACATACGCGGTTCTGCACCCACAGCAGTGGTACCTCAAATGAAAGGCAATTCAATTACCTATCCAATGCAAAAAAAGTTTTGAAAATCGGTTCAATAGTACTGAAGATATGGTGATTTAAAAAAAAAATTTATGAATCTTGCAAATTTAACCCTCGTTGCGCCACGTCTTCCCATTATCCAATCGCCAAAATTTTTTGTAGAACATAATATTATACTCTAATGCAACTTTTGAGGGGGGGGGGTGTGTTTTATGCCCCATAGTTCAAAGTCAAAAAATAAGGCGCACCCTAATGTTCATATGTTCGTTGCAATTTCTTTTTATTTTTCTTATTTGCTAATTCCTGTTCTATGTTTGCAAGAGCAGGAACATGGGCTAACATATGTGCATACAACTAAACAGGTGTATTTTTGATAAATTTTAATGTTTCTCTCAAAACACTCACCAAGTTAGTCTTCTTATCCAACGGCGCCGCTGCAGTTGAGTAACTGAAACAAAAAACTCAAACATACATATGTACGTAGGACCACGCTCAAACACTGATCAAGATCGATCGCTTACGATCTTGGCTAATGAGCGTATAGATAGTAATAAATTTAATTTAAAGTCGTGATGACAATATGAAAAAAAAACGTGGGTAAAAAAAGCTCGTAAAAAAATAAATATGCAAAAAAAATTGAACAATTTTATGTGGGTGCTTATAAGCAAATCCCTAATGTTACTTGCCGGAAGGATAAGGGTAAGTTTGCCGGAAGCGTCTTGGCAAGTATATATAAGTGTGATTAGTGCCAACAAAAAAAAAGAAAGAAAGTTCAAAATTCCATAATTTCGAGTTAGTCGCGGTCTAATCGAAATGGAACAAAAAAAAAAAAAACAAAAACGCATGTGCGGAAGTGCGACTATAGGCAGAGCACACTGATAAAGAGCGGTGTACTTTGAATATAGTAACTAACCGCAAAAAGGAATGCAAATAATCAAAAGGAAAAGAGTCCAAATAAATGTCAAAAAAATTAGGGAAAATTGCAAATGAAAAACTAATCAAAGAAATTTTAAAAAGAACAGAGTGAAATGAAAAATTAAAACAAAAAATTAAAAAAAAAAACAAAGTGAAATATTAATTAGACCTTAGCAAAAAATTTGCTTAGCACAATTTTCCCACTAACAACCGCAAAAATATAGATCATTTGATCCACGCCCTTCGTTTTTTCTCAACCTATTTCCTACCAAAAATCTACATCCAAAAAAGAATATACATATGAATAGCTACATGCATACATATATAAAAAGGTATGTGATAAAACACAATAATTACAGCTTTTTGGAAACAACAAAAAAATTTTTGAAATTAAATTTTGAAATTTAATTTCTGCTGCTGCCTTCGTAGTTTGTCGCTGTCGTGGAAAGTGACCACCGCCGATACCGCTTTTAGTCTTCTTTTCCTGTTTGCCCCTTATTTGGGTGATGCTGATAAAATTTAATTTGTTGAGCGGGTTGGTGGATGAAGATGGTGTTGTTGTCGTTGTTATGGTGGTGGCAATATTTTGCCGATACCAAAATATGCGGCCGCCGGTGGGAATTGTAATTGCCAGTAGAAAAAGGTGTCGCGCTTGTTGTTGGCGTTGCGCCGCCGATAAAAAAATATGTGTGGTTGTTGTAGATGTGATGTGATGTGCCGTCGGTGAATTAAAAGGTGTTATAGTTGCCGCTGCCGGTGTCACCAACCTTAAAATGTGTCGTGATTGTTGTTGGCGTCGCCTCCTTTTTGTGTTGGCCGTATAGGCTTTATGACCGAGCCTTTTGCTTAATAATCCTTGTTCTGTGTTTCAAATATTGTGCTAGTTGTGGTTGTGTTGTTGCCAAATAGAGGTATTGTTGTTGTTATCATCGGTTTGGGACCATTGCCGCACAAATCAGGCTTGTTGGCGCAAACCGAAATTTATAATTCTGTGCCCAGTGAGTTCTCTACAAAAGGGAGTTAATATACAAAAACAAAAACATTATTCTTCAAAAATTCCTAGTGTGGAAAGACTGGTGATGCTAAAACTAATTTTTTTGTGTCTGCATGAATAATATACACACCGACATACATCTGTCTGTAGGAAGGCGTGCGTACTTGTATGTGAGTTTGCTCTTGGCTTGCTTGGAAAATTGGCTATATGGAAGCCAGGTTCCCAGTGGGCATGCCAATTTGGAGGGAGATAAAAAAAATTCAAAGGCAAAGAAAACCATTGTACTTGCCAGGAACTTCTGCTGCTGTCCTGAGTCGGGAACCGCTTGGTGGTGGGCAGGATATCCCTAGACTTTACTCCTTTCTGCGTGGTTTTTTTACGTTTCGCGAAAAACTTTTCGGCGCGCAAATCAAACTTTTTTAAATTTTTTTCGGGGCACAACTTTTTAACCAAACTGCACACTCACTCACACTGGGCACTGATAAAATAATACTTTCTCCGTTGCCTAACCCTGTGCCCTTTTATAGCTACCGCCGTGGCAGAGAACGTTACTTAGAACGGAAAATTTGTACCTATACGTGTAAAACTATCTTTCAGCATTCCCGTATTTTCATTTATGCTTCCAAACACTCATACATTCATACACCTAAACGCTTACACAAACTAACACCTACACAGATACATTTAGTTCGTGTCTTGGCTGCAATGTTGCTGCGACATCAGCAACATCGTATCTACTGCAGACACAGTGTTGCCGTTGTGCTGTTGTGACAGTCATTGCAACATTGCGGCCAACACTCGAACCTAGACACATCACACTTAGTCACGGATACATGCTGCCATTCATTCGAACCAGTGCTTATGATGCAAGGCTGTCGTTACACCCGTGCCGGCTAGAATAGAAACGTAAGATATAAAAATTTGGGGTCTGTTAGTATGCGAAGATAGTATAACCAAATGTAAACAAACAAAAATATGTCCAACTAATATTTTTTTATATTTAAGTCTTTTTTTTATATATTATTGTAAATTGTCTTTTCAAAGTTTGCTTTTTACAGTGGGGGTAAATCTTGAGTTGCTCCTGTACACAACGTAATAAGAATTGTTTCTGTTCCTCCTGAACCGTGATCGAACCATGAGAATCTTGCATCAGCTTGACCGATCATTCTGCTGAATCGTTAACCGCTCTAAGCGTTGAAACCTTCTTTTTGGCATCTTGAAATGAGGGATTATTTGGCCACTTAGTAGGGGATTCGTGGAGAAAACTCGCATCAATCTTAAAACGTTTGAAGAAAGACATGCTTTTGACCGATATAAAGTGCGATGTGTGTTTTTCTGGAACAAAGAAGATAAGTTAGTAAAAAAAGAAAAAACTTCTATATTTACTCATCAAACTCACCATATAAAGGACGACAAAGTTCTTCTTGCGATGGAATGTAACGTTTGCCATGGGAGGACACACTTTCATTGTTTAAGTTGGCAGCTATTTTTGCTTTGGTTTTTAGGTCCACAGTATCGTCAAACAATTCCAAGATAGATATTTTCATCAGTCAAATACCATAAATGCAGGATGAACTTCTGTAGAGCTGCTTTCGAGAAGCTTTTATCAATGTTCTCGTAAGCCTTTATTGACTTTAAAAAGCACAAATCTTAGTAAGGTGCTTTTACTGCCAAAACGCTTTGAATCCAAGGCTTGACGTAGGACGTTACGATAAACAGTGACACGCTTAGTAGTGCTGATTTATCCTTGCTCGTAATTTTCAATTGGTCACTAAGTAATACCATTTTCTGGAAATAAATTGCTCTTGCCATACATCGTGCATGGTGCATTGCACCTGGAGGTGGAACTTTTAATTTTCGTTCTGGATGTCGTCCTAAAAATTTCACTGAAAGCTCTATCAGCTCCCGATAATCATCTCTGGTTGCTACTTTGTTCAGTTCTCTTGTATAAAAGGCATTTAAGTTACCAATTTCGGAAACAGTGAGACACGAATGAACTTCTTTTCTACAGCACTGTATTTTATTAGGGTCGACACTTTTCCAGTTATCTCGCAACTTTTTGATGAAGGGATTATTGAGACTTGTGGTCACGTGACTGAATTTCGCTACGAATACACTTCTTAAGACCAATTCATAGACATGATGGCAGCAAGCAAAAACTAACACCTCTTTATTAAGATTTTGCTCAAGAAGCACACAGCCACCATTGATACGACATGTACGCTTCCCAAGGCCGTCGGTTCTGTGTACCGGAGCGACTCGGGACTTTTCCCGAGCAAGGACTGCCATTTCAGTGTAACCCCATTTAATTTGTTTGCGTCCTTCCCACAAATTGTCATCCTCCCAGCAGCTCCTTGCAGCGGGACTGCTCCATATTGGCTTGCTCCGGGAAGGTATCGAAACCAATCCGGGTCCGCCTCCTGACCCCGGTCCTGAGAAATGGTTTTGCTGCATCTACCGGAAAAGAATCTTTTTAGGACGGTCATACTCTTGTCAGTGTGTCTCGTGTAAGGGATGGTTGCATCGGACAGGTTGTTCTGGGCTAGACCCCAAAACAAGACGTCCACGTAACTTTTATAAATCTTTTGTGGCTCCTTGCTGTTCATGTCCTAGGACGTCCCGTAGTCTGCGCCTCAGCGCCTCCCCGCTACCTTCCAGCAGCTCAGCAAGCCACAAAAAGTACCCGCTGTTGCACGCGCCCCACGGCGCCACCAACTCGCACGGCTGCTCTCACTCATACCTACAATCTCCGTAGTAGAATCGGGAGCAATGCCGAGCATCAGCCCCTGCCCCCGTCTTCTTCCCCCTCTTTTCCGGCAGCAATTGTGTAGGTCAGGGAAACAGACTCTTAGTCCCTACCTCCCTTTGCACCGTTTGCCAGCACAGAATATATACGTTTGCGACATCCGCCCTATGCAGCTCCTGCCATGGACGGTGCCACTTTCCTAGATGTTCTGGTCTCCGCGACGGCAACTCCCCTACGGGTTTCATTGCGCAATGTTTCCAGGCCGCATACCCAAATACACCGGGTACCCCAATGCCTACCCAAGGACGTCTAGTCCCAGGGCTTCAACAGCAATCGCGTTCTGGCCTTCCACAACCCAGGCGTAGCCACCCGTCACTTACTCCCATAGTGACGACGTCTCCCCCTATGCACTTCAGAATTCTGCAGTTTAACTGTAATGGATTAACTGGGAAGATCACGGAGATAGTCGACTTCATGAAGCGGCACAACATCCGCATTGCTGCGATTCAAAAAACTAAACTCACAGCAAGATTTGCATTGCAGACCAGTTCTGGGTATAATGTCCACAGAAAAGATCGCGAGAGCGTTTATCATACACCAATCTGTGCAATATAATATATTTGATCCCGACATCGACCGCAGGGACAGTGTCTTAGAACGTCAAGGATTATCTGTCCGGTCAAGCGATGAACATCTAGAAATCATCAACATCTACATCGCTCCTGTCACCTTTTGCCCCAGCGGATACCACCCTGATATCAGCAGCGTACTCACTGGAAACAATCGCATTATCATAGGCGATTTCAATGCCCATCACGATCTATGGCATTCAAACTTACGGGTGGATAGTAGGGGTGAGATGTTAGCGGATCAAATAAAAGAAACGACGTTCTGCACTATAAACGGAAATGCCCCACACGTATGGTAGGAAGCTGTCACAGTTCGCCGGATATTTCAGTCGTGAGCGCAGAACTCGTAAACTGCGTCAACTTACAGCCGATGGTAACATTGGCATCCGATCACCTGCCTATAGCTATTTCGCTCGAGCGTCCCGCCGACTTCATCGTAGAAGAGAAACGCACTTTCATTAACTTTAAAAAAGGAAAGTGGGACGAATACAAATCCTTTACAGACAGGCGCTTTGCTGCCCTCCCTATCCCAACTGATGCCCGCCAAAGGGAGCGTGCTTTCCGCAAGGTCATTGAATCCGCCTCGGCTCGTTTCATTCCCGCCGGTAGAATTCCCGAAATTCGGCCCAACTTCACGGCGGAGGCCGCAACTTTAGCTAGAGAACGTGACCTAATAATACAGCTCGATCCCGGCGACCCCCAAATAAGGGATAAAAACCAACGCATCAGATTGCTTGTGGATGAACACAAGCGGGCAAAATGGGAGGAGCACCTATGCGGTTGTAACCTATCTGCCGGTGTAGGTAAACTTTGGTCCACTGTAAAGTCCCTATCGAATCCGTCTAGGCACAATGACAAAGTTTCCATCGCCTTTGGCGACAAAGTGCTGTCGGATGCGAAAAAATGCGCGAGCGCTTTCTGCCGACAATACATAATGCATTCTACGGTCGACAAAAATAGACGGAGGGCCAACAGATATGCACGTGAGGATGCCGTCGGTCATGCTAAACCATCCAAATCAGTGGGCCCAGACGGCATAGCCATGCCGATGCTTAAAAGCCCAGGAAAGAGGGTTTCAAATATTTAGCACATGTCTTCAACCTGTCTCTTTCCACCTTTGTCATACCAGAAAAATGGAAAATGGCCAAGGTGGTACCGCTACTAAAGCCTGTGAAACCAGCTAATATAGGAGAGTCATATCGCCCGATATCTCACCTATCGCCAGTAGCCAAGAAGCTTGAAGCCATTTTGCTCCCCCACTTCAAAGCAAATTTGCAGCTAGCCTGTCATCAGCATGGCTTTAGAAGACTCCATAGCACCACCACCGCGCTGAGTGCCATTAGCACCCAGATAGATTGTGGTTTAAATCAGAAGCCCCACCATAGAACAGTACTCGTACCGCTAAACCTATCAAAAGCTTTTGATACGGTCAACCATGGCACGTTACTGCAAGACTTGGAAGGGTTTACCCTTCCCCCATGTCTTAAAAGGTGGACCGCAAATTATCTTGGTGGTCGACAGGCATCGGTGCAATTCAGAAACGAAATATCAAAGCCAAGAAGAATTAAAAAAGGGGTGCCTCGGGGTGGTATCCTATCCCCACTTTTGTTTAATTTTTACATATCAAAACTACCTTCGCCACCAGAAGGAGTTGCTATCGTTTCTTACGCCGATGACTGCACAATAATGGCCACAGGCCCGGGCTCAAAGATTGATGAGCTTTGCAACAAAATAAACGGCTACCTCCCTGATCTCTCCAGTTTTTTCGCCTCGCGAAACCTGGCATTATCAAAGACTAAATCATCCGCGACCCTATTTACAAAGTGGACGTCCCAAATGTAGACGATTTTGAACATCCACGTCGATGGCACTTCGCTACCGACTGTCCTACACCCAAAAATCTTGGGTGTGACGTTTGATCAGGATCTATATTTTGGTGAGCACGCAGCCGCAATTGTTCCGAAAATCCAGAGCCGTAATAAAATCCTCAAATCCCATGCTGACAGTACTTGAGGAAAAGACAAAGAAACGCTCATTACCACATACAAAGCAATTGGCCAGCCGTTTGCGTGCTACGCGTCCCCTATATGGTCGCCAAGCCTAAAAACTACCCACTGGAAGAAGCCACAGGCTTTCCAAAATACTGCGCTCAGAACCACCACGGACTGTCTTATTATGTCCCCAGAACACCATCTACATAATGAGGCGAGAAAACTCCCCATCAGGGAGAGAAATGAGATGCTAACCAAACAGTTCCTGTTGAATACGAAGAAACCTGGGCATTCCAACAGACATCTGATTGATGAGCCAGTACTGCCTAGGGACTTAAGGAGTCATCTGCGTGAGCATTTTGAGGAAATACGGCACCCGAGAACTCAGCCGTATGAAGCAAAAAAATACAAGCAGGTCCTTGGTGAACTCCACAAACAGGCGTCGGACCTTTATGCCGGGATTTGCCCGGTGAATCCAGTACTCGGGGAGCAGTACCCAAAACTTGCGGAAGAAGAACTCATACTCCCCAGGGAAATGCGAGTCAATCTGGCTCAACTTCGTTCTGGACACTGTAGCAGGTTAAACTCTTACATATCCAGAATCTACCCCGACATACAAAATGTATGGCCCGCTTGCAATGTGTCCCCACATGAAACCAACCATCTCTTTAATTGTAATGTGGAACCAACACCTCTAACGCCCTTTCATTATGGTCCACCCCTGTCGAAACAGCAAGTTTCCTTGGACTCCCGTTAGAGGATATTGGTGAAAATTTGTGATCGGTCGCAGCTATCAGGCGGGCGAAACATTGCTACAACAACAACAACAACATATGACCTGTATTTAAAGCTGTGGTATCACGGCAAAGATATTGCGGTTTGTCTTCGAGGTGCCAGTCCACAATGTCGTTGCAAACAGCATGTGCCTGCTCACTTCGCGAAGAGTTTTCTAACCTCGGAACTGAAAAGAGCAGCTCTTTATTTCCATAAGAAATTACTATAGGAAGACTTTCTTCTTTCTAAATTCGGCCATATAAAGAAGGCAACAGTTTTCCGTCGCCGTGAGCTGTTACAACACTGGTACGTCGTTTTGAAAATCAACTTTTATAGCTTCAACACGTTCTTTTCTCTTTCCGACACGAATCCTTTGAATTGAGAACTTACTAACTGGAAATTCATCGGTGTTATGTCCAAGTGCTTCAATAACAGCTTCCAGAATAAACACAGAATTTCTCATACTTAACTGGCACCTATCAAGTGCTGCTACTAGATTTGGAGTAATGAAATTCATTCGATGCACGTTACTTGTTCCCGGTTGTGTGTCTTGGTTCAGTGTAGGCAAATCTGTTTCCACATCTATATCTGAAGTTGAATCGGAAAATTTATAATTTTGAAGTGGTTCCGATGGTAGTACGTTGATATATTTCGAATTCTTTTTTCTCCTCAACAGCTATAAGGCGTGCCCTTTCTTCTTTATCAGAGAGTTTTTGTCCACTCCAGCTAGGTGACCAGGTCGACCTTTCTCTCTTTGGCTTTCCAAAAATGCTCTATCTTCACTTATTTTAATTAGCAGAAGCGCGTCAGCGTATCAAAAAGATTATCTAAACTATTTACGAACTCTAGCCGACGCTGTTCAAATAGGTACGTTTAGCGTATTTTGCGAATTTTTTTGCAAGCCCTCCAAACTTAATATAAATTCACAAGTTTTTTAAACACAATTCGGCCTGGATTTGGTCGGTATTCCCGCCTTTTCCCAAAATATGATGCACTCGCGGTTTGCACTCTCGTTAACAGTTGATTTCACTTCACGAATATTATAAAATAAAACCGACAGAACTTGTCAATTTGAAGGAAGTTTTGAACCCGTTATTTGATGCATTTCATCTCCTTTTAAATATAATTTTTTTAGAGCTGCGCAATACCACTCATGTTGACTAATTGATAAAGACGTTCTAACTGAAAAAATAGCAAGAATTTGCAAGCACACAAGCATGTCGGCTTGCGTTCGTTTTAAATTGCAAGTAACGCTATGTTTCGTTGGAAGTAGGCACGGCTTGCCGTTGCTCTATGTGGATGAAATTGAATGTAGAGCTCTATTGCAATCATACAAAAAAATTAAGAGGGTATGCATTCCAAAAAACCGACATTGATATTTTTGGGACACCCTAATGTATATAAGATACAAGTTTTCAAAAGTTTATCTCAAGTTTCTAACTTTTAAAAGTTTTATATAGAATAAGTTTTTACATTTGTTACTTCTAAATCATTTTATCACAAAATTAAATATTCAGTCTGTGCTACAAAAGTTATCTTCTAAATGGCGCTTAAATTTAACAGAGAATGGCGTTAGAGGTGCGTAGCACAGAACTTTGTTTCATTTTCTAACACTAATCTGAACATATGTGACCTGGAATCAAGAAACGACCCTATTGTGCGAAAATACCGTTCTTCACATTTTGAGTGATTCTTATAGAAAATTTAACGCTCTTTCCAATGGAACAAACTGCAAAAATCGCATTTAAAGCCAAATCGGATCACCAATACGATTTTTTTGAAATATTTTGATCCATGCGCCACCTATCGGAGTTTTTTCTTATTATTGCATTGTCATCGGGTTCTGAACTATATTCCAAGTTTCAAGCTTATAGCTTATCGGGAAATTAATTAAATTTTAATTACAAAATTCGTTCAAAACGGCCAGCCGCTACAAAAGGTCAAGCTAAACAAAAACTTTAAACTCGTTTTTCTCGAAAACTTGTTTTCGCACAATAGGGTCGTTTCATGATTCCAGGTCACATATGTAGATCTGTGAGAAAACATTTTTTGAAGGAAATCATGATATAGGTGTTCCCTCAAATTGCAAAAATATTCGAAGAAATAAAAAATAAAAAATGTTCTACAAATCAGTACGATTTGTAAAATAATCACCCATATGTAAGTTATGTAAGAATTTTTAATATTTGTGCAGCTTTCAAAACAAATAAGAAACGGTTATTAAAATTTTTTTTTTTTCAATTTAAAATACAGCCGTAATTGTATTTTCTTCAACATAAAGTTACTAATGTTTGAATTATGAAATGTTTATGAACTATGATTAAATAACTAGCGGTTTGCTATTTTTTAAAAGAAACATTTTGACACGCCAGAATTAAAAAATCAGGGCAAGTTTTTTTCACGACTGAAAGAAAAAGGGGAATAATGCAATTCCCTTCGGCAGAAATTGTAGTAGAATAGTACCTTCAGTAGTACACATGTAGTGATGATTTTGAAAATACCATAAGGTTGAACTGGCCGGTCAGTTTAGGTTTTCTTAATTTTTTACTAAATATTTCAGGAAATGATATAAAGGGATATATGAGAGAAATTATTTCCCCTTTGTCTTTTAGAAATAATGAAACCATACGAAATCCCACAAAATAGAAAAAAAATTATGATTTTTTATTACATTCAGGTCCGGTTTTTCAGTAAAAGTTCAACTCTTTTGTCAGTTAAACTACGATTAAACTTATTCTGCAGTAACTAGGCATACTTCTAAAATCTCAAGAGTTGTTTGGATATAGTGGCTCAACTCGATAATAATAGCGTAATCAGCAAAAGAGAAGTTTAAAAAATTTAATTAACAACTTGGGGTTCTCTAACTGGACTTAAATGTAAAACTCCATACTACAGTATTTTCACGAAAAAAAAACAAAATATATATAATTTAAAAAATAATTAAATGTGAGGCACGATAACCTTCGAAGAGATCTTAGGTCGAGATTCTCTTCCAATTTGCATCGTGCTTCTTTTAATTTTTCCTACAAATTGGCGGGAGGTAGGTCCCTTCTCTTATTCCGACTCCGAACGGCATCTGCAAGGCAGATGAGTTTTCACTGAGAGCTTTACATGGCAGAAATACACTCGGAGTGCTTGCCAAACACTGCCCAGGGGCGAGCCCGCTTAGACAAATTTTCTACTAATTGAAAAATCTTGTTTCTAAAATTTTGATGTTGCTTTGCTCGGGGCGTGAACCCAGGATCTTCGGTGTGGTAGGCGGAGCACGCTACCATCACACCACGGCGGCCGCTTATATAATTTATTTTTGATTAATTGCGCTTCGTTACTGCTATCAACTAGGTGTTAATTTCTCACAATAAACAACTGTTGGTTTTGGTGGTAATACCTTGGAGATTTTTTTCAACTCCACCTCAACTCGATATGCAATGTAGGATATCAACTGGAGAATTATGCTGATATTCATTTGAGAACAGTAAATTTCTCAAAATCTGTCGAAATTAGGACAATAATTGGAAAATATTAATGACGTTGGAGATCAAATAGAAAACTTTTTATTTTACAAAATTTCTCAAAGGTTGGATATAAACTCGATAACTATCTGGTTTAAGAATAATTAAATAATGATGTTGGATATCACTTCCTGAACTAGATATATATTTCGCTGGAGAATTTTTTTGCCATGTTTGTTGGGTAAACAAAATTCAGCTGTTGCCGTATCTACAAATCATCTAGATAATAAAAAAAAACAGGGTTGCCGGACAAAAAATTACCTATTATCAACTGACAGTGAATCTTTTACCAATCACTTTCACTTTCGTGAAACGTAAAACAGGAAGGAAATCGTGGTGAAGTATTACAATTTACTCTCAAAACAATTAAAAACAAATTTACAACGAAAAGACGTGACAAGCATTCAAACTATTATTATTAAACTATGTTTCTAAGTTAAAACATCGAACGCGGACCGAATATTCCAAATATACACAGCGAACCCACATTTACATAAATGGAAAAGAACGTTCCGAATATACGGAATATAAAGGATAAAAGCCCTGGCAAAGTTGACGTATCCATATCCATATAAAACAGCTGATTCAACCAACCTTATGGAAATCAATGTAACTGGTCAATGGTGTCATACCATAACGCCATATCCATAACCTAAAAATATTCAAGATGGTGATTTTATTAACTTTTGGTATATTTTAATTATTGTATATGTTTTGACTAAGAGACTTATTGTTTGTGGAATATGTTCGTAATTTTTTTCGTTTTCTTCATTTTTATGAAAATTTTACGATTTTTAGGTTAAGGCATCAATAACTGATGCCAATTGATATGGATAAGTAAAAATATGGTTATGACCATGGCGTTACGACTATGTCAACTTTGCCTGGCCCTTAACACGTAGACATTTCCAACGATATACTTATGCTTTGTTTTCACTATGTCAAAATCACTAACATCAAATACTGGCATAACTGTCGTCATGGCGATTTGGTGTCAAATGTGTTTTCATTACATATTAAAAACTGGCATGAAGTCGATATAGCAGTGTGTGCCAAAGACTGTCATCAAATTGTGGTGTCAGTCGATTGACATCCAGTTTTCACCACTGTCGTCAAACGTTAAGTAAATATTTTTGACAGCGATGTGGTCATTTCGGGACTATTTCGCGATCATTTGGGGTGCCTACCGGCATTATTTCTGGTTGCTTTTCGGGTTTAGTCCGGGATCCCATCGGGGTAATTTCGGGACTTTTTCGGGATCATTTGGGGACCCTTTCGGCATCATTTCTGGAGGGTTTTAGGGATCCGTCCGGGATCCCATCAGGGTCATTTCAGGACTTTTTCGGGATCATTTGGGGTACCTTCCGGCATCATTTCTAGATGGTTTTGGGTATCCGTCCGGGATCCCGACGGGGTCATTTTGGGACCTTTTCTCGAGTAATACGGGATCATTTGGGGTATCTTCCGGCATCATTTCTAGATGGTTTTGGGTATCCGTCCGGGATCCCGTCGGGGTCATTTCGGGACTTTTTCGCGACTAATACGGGATCATTTGGGGACCCTTTCGGCATCATTTCTGGAGGGTTTTAGGGATCCGTCCCGGATCCCATGAGGGTCATTTCGGGACTTTTTCGGGATCATTTGTGGTACCTCCCGGCATCATTTCTAAATGGTTTTGGGTATCCGTCCGGGATCCCGTCGGGGTCATTTCGGGACTTTTTAGAGACTAATACGGGATCATTTGGGAACCCTTTCGGCATCATTTCTGGAGGGTTTTAGGGATCCGTCCGGGATCCCATCAGGGTAATTTCAGGACTTTTTCGGGATCATTTGGGGTACCTTCCGGCATCATTTCTAGATGGTTTTGGGTATCCGTCCGGGATCCCGTCTGGTTCATTTCGGGACTTTTTCGCGACTAATACGGGATCATTTGGGGACCCTTTCGGCATCATTTCTGGAGGGTTTTAGGGATATTTTCTGGATGTTTTTTGAGATCCGTCCCTGAGTCCCTGAGTGTCATTTCGGAACTTTTCCGGGACTATTTCGGGATCATTTTGGTACCCTTCAGGAATCATTTCGGTGTGGTTCTTTGGATAAGTCTAGAATCGTGTCGTTGTCATTTCGCGTTTTTGGGACTATTCCGGGAACTTTTGGAGACCCTTCCGGGGCATTTCTGGATGGTTTTCGGGATCCGTCCGCGATATCGTCGGGGTCAATTCGTGGCTTTTTCTGGATAAATTCGGGATCATTTGTTGGATCCTATCAGGTTATCAGCTCATATAGATCTTTTTTTTTACTCAATTACAAAAATAAAGTGCATTAGACAGAAAAAAATGTTTAAACAGATACCTTGATAAGCAGGCTAACGCGAATAGCTCATACATTTCATTTTCTCCTTGCGGACGGGGCCGCTGGTAAATGCTAGTATATTTATAAATAGAAAAGGAACTCACGCGGAAAGATCAGCGCAGGCTGTTCCACTTGGCAGATACCTCAAATCGCGACATCTTTAAAATATCCGCCACAACTTGCCATTGGGCCTCCCTCAAATTCCGGTTCCTGTATTGAGACGAAAGAAAATTCAAGGTCCCCTCCCTGACCTCTACTTCCTGCAATAGCCTCTACGTTTGCTCGGCTGTCCATTTTTCAGTCAGTTTTCTCACCCGCTTCCTTTTTTTAGTGGTACTACCGACTGAATGAACGAAAATTGCAGAATTTGAAGCTGACTTATCCATTACGTCCTCCAACTACTCCAACCCCAAACGGCAACCCTACTCAAAAATGTCCCTATTGTAATGCGGAGTGAAATACCTTTCGTTTGATACCCATGTCGGTATATCTCATGCAATTTTTTTTTAATTTCGAATTGGTGGCAACCCTAAATGGCAACCCTACTCAAAAGTGATCCTATTGTAATGCGGAGTGAAATACCTTTCGTTTGATACCCATATCGGCATATCTCATGCAATTTTTTTAAATTTCGAATAGTTGGCAACCCAAAATGGCAACCCTACTAAAAAATGACCCTATTGTAATGCGGAGTGAGGCCAACGCCCTTTTAAAAAACTCATTAACACCTTTCGTTTGATACCCATGTCGGCATATCTCATGCAATTTTTTTAAATTTCGAACAGTTGGCAACCCTAAATGGCAACCCTACTCGAAAATGCTCCTATTGTAATGCGGAGTGAAATACCTTTCGTATGATACCCATATCGGCATATCTCATGCAATTTTTTTTAATTTCTAATAGGTGGCAACCCTAAATGGCAACCCTACTAAAAATGTTCCTATTGTAATGCGGAGTAAATACCTTTCGTTTGATACCCATATCGGCATATCTCATGCAATTTTTTTTAATTTCGAATAGGTGGCAACAATAAATGGCAACCCTACTCAAAAATGTCCCTATTGTAATGCGGAGTGAAATACCTTTCGTTTGATACCCATATCGGCAGATCTCATGCAATTTTTTTTGTAATTTCGAATAGGTGGAAACCCTAAATGGCAACCCTACTCAAAAATATTCCTACTGTAATGCGGAGTGAACTACCTTTCGTTTGATACCCATATCGGCATATCTCATGCAATTTTTTAAATTTCGAATAGGTGGCAACCCTAAAGGCAACCCTACTCAAAAATGTCCCTATTGTAATGCGTAGTGAAATACCTTTCGTTTGATACCCATATCGGCATATCTCATGCAATTTTTTTAAATATCGAATAGCTGGCAACCCTAAATTGCAACCCTACACAAAAATGTCCCTATTGTAATGCGGAGTGAAATACCTTTCGTTTGATACCCATATCGGCATATCTCAAGCAATTTTTTTTAATTTCGCATAGGTGGCAACCCTAGATGGCAACCCTACTCAAAAATGTCCCTATTGTAATGCGGAGTGAAATATCTTTCGTTTGATACCCATATCGGCATATCTCATGCAATTTTTTTAAATATCGAATAGGTGGCAACCCTAAATGGCAACCCTACTCAAAAATGTCCCTATTGTAATGCGGAGTGAAATACCTTTCGTTTGATACCCATATCGGCATATCTCATGCAATTTTTTTAAATATCGAATAGGTGGCAACCCTAAATGGCAACCCTACTCAAAAATGTCCCTATTGTAATGCGGAGTGAAATACCTTACGTGTGATACCCATATCGGCATATCTCAAGGAATTTTTTAAATTTCGAATAGGTGGCAACCCTATATGGCAACCCTACTCAAAAATGTCCCTATTGTAATGCGGAGTTAAATACCTTTCGTTTGATACCCATATCGGCATATCTCAAGCAATTTTTTTAAATTTCGAATAGGTCGCAACCCTAGATGGCAACCCTACTCAAAAATGTCCCTATTGTAATGCGGAGTGAAATACCTTTCGTTTGATACCCATATCGGCATATCTCATGCAATTTTTTTAAATTTCGAATAGTTGGCAACCCTAAATGGAAACCCTACTCAAAAATGCTCCTATTGTAATGAGGAGTGAAATACCTCTCGTTTGATGCCCATATCGGCATATCTCATGCAATTTTTTTAAATTTCGAATAGGTGGCAACCCTAAATGGCAACCCTACTAAAAAATGTTCCTATTGTATGCGGAGTGAAATAACTTTCGTTTGATACCCATATCGGTATATCTCATGCAATTTTTTTAAATATCGAATAGGTGGCAACCATGGTACAATTACCAGGTAGAAGCATTAGCACAAATGCAACCCTCCCGTGTATTTTGTTGTTGCCGCTGGAACATAAACTGTCAATCGGTCTTTCAATTTTTGCTGTCAAAAGTGATGGAAGAAGAAATGTCAATTGTAATTTTTGTCAACAAACCGAAAACTAAAACAGAAAATTAACTGGTAAAAGTTGGTTTTCTGCCCATAGATGAATCTTTGCCGCTCACGAAATATATTCTTTCACACCGACGCAGCACACGCAGTTGGCAAAATTCCAATTAATACAATTAACATTGATTTAATGTCAATATTTGGTCATAAATTATATGGTCCAAAGGGTATTTGGGCACTTTATATACAGAGTGGATCTGGACAAGAGCGTGGTATACGTAGTGGTAATGTACCTGTACTGATTTGGTGCTGCATGTAAGCTATTTGCCTTAACAATTTGTAGTTATGTTTCTGATATTTGTTTTGGTTTTTAAGGAAAACGTGACCTACTGGCCGAATTGTATTCGGATTTAAGCCCAAAATATGTTGGATTTACAACACCGCCAACAGGAACTGGTGCTGCATATAACGGTAGCGAAAGTGATGGGGGACTTCAAACAAAAAGTACACGGCGCCGCGAATTGCTTATACATACTACAAGTCCAGATATAGGCGGTAGCGATAGTGAGCTTTTGACTGATGCAACGACTACGAGACTTACACGTAACCAGGCAGTATCGCCTTCACCGACTACATTAGCTGTAGCAAGTAAAAAGTTTATAAGTCCTATTGAGAAATTACTTGTGCGAAATTGTGAGACACAAAAGTAGTCCGTAAATGGATTAAATCGCATTGGATTTTTTGCTATAAAAGATATACCAGCGGTAAGAGCGCTTATCTCTAGCTTCAAATATATATTAAGAGTGTTAAAAGTTTTTGTTTAAAATTTATTTTGTAGGACACAGAGCTTACCTTCAATTATCATTGGGATGATCTGTTGGGTAATGAGATAAAAGTTTGTTTATGTGGTGCTGTTAAATGCGCTGGTGAAATTGGTGGCAAAACAAAAGAAGAAAGACCTTTTAAAGTGAGTTGTATCACAAAATTGCATAAATAATAAAAAAAGATAATATTCATTTTGGTTTTACAGGAGCATTCCACTATAACGGACGTCAGTAAGACAAAAATAGTTCATGAACGTAAAAGAAAACCCCTAAAAAGGCTGCGAAATCGCGTTGGGGAAGATAGTGGAAAAAAGATAATAAAAAACGTTCTTTGGTTAACGTGAAGATGGCTGAAGAAGTTCCAAATGCAACTAATACAAGCAGTGAAACGACAAATTTGGAAAAGAAAATTGAGGACAACACTACTGAAACGCCTACCGCTCATGACGAAAGGAATTATAATGCTGGTGTAAAGCCATAAAATTGCTGATGCGATGGAAAACATGAAATTGTACCTAGTATGAAGATTAATGAAAATGCAAGCTTACTATGTAGTAGGGCATGTTTTTCTTTCAATTATTTTTTGTTTGTGTAATCAATTCGAAGCTTCCTCATAAAATGTTTTTCTGAGACTAAAACTCATTTCCGTGTAAAAATTAGATTGATATTTGTTATTAATATGTTTACATACTTTTTGATTTCACAATAAATTTAAAATATCACAATGTCATTTCACAGAAATAATTTTTAATGTATTAATTCGTAAAATGTTTGAAAAAACTGCGAAATATGAAAGTTTCACAACAAATTAAATTCGTCTTTGCTCTAACAACCAGGAGGCTTTTGTATCAATTTCGGTTTTAGGCCGGATCTGGTATCGTTACCTGCTATGGCAAAAGTTCGGTTTGGAGTGTTTCCGTATCGGTTATACTCCGGTTTTGGTTTCTTGCCATCCCCTTTTTTCTATGTATTGTCCTGAAAATAACCATAATTTTAATAATATAATAATAAGGATATAAATAATCCAAAAGTAAATTTATCTAATATATAAAATTCTTCTGTCACGGTTTTAGAGGCTTAACTCCTCCGAAACGGCTGAACCGATTCTCATGAAATTTTGTGAGCGTATTGGGTAGGTCTGAGAATCGGCCAACGTCTACTTTTTTTCGCTACGTGCCTAGGGTCTTGAGAACAAAACGTGGACCCGGGTACCCCTAGAATGTGTTTATACAATATGGATATCAAATGAAAGCTGGTGATGAGTGCTATAGTACAGGATAATTTTCATACCCCTAGGTGACTAGGGTTTCGAGATATAGGCCAAAACGTGGATCCGGGCACCCCTAAAATGTGTGTGTATTATGGATATCAAATGAAAGCTGTTGCTGAGAGCTCTAAAGTTCATTGTTATATTCGGAGTCGCATCAACCTGGCAGAACTGATAAATATGCATGCGAAGCCGAAATAAAGACAAGAATTAATAATACCCACATACCTTTTTTCCGGGAAGTATACCAGAGGCGGACTGGGACTGGGATTAGGACTAGGACTAAACTGAGACTCGGAGTGGGACTGGGACTGAGACTCGGAATGGAACTGGAACAAAATACATACCACCCTCTGGGACTGGCAATAAGAGATGAAGAAGAAGGAGAAAAACTTGAGAAAAGAGAAAAGAGAGGAGACTGAGAAAGAGATAGAATGAGTCGAAGATGGAGATAAAGCGAAAAAGACGGGGGGAGGAGTGAATAAAAAGATTAGGAAAAAGTGTAGAGGGGTAGGGCAGAGTTAGACGGAAAAAGCTTAATAAAATGTATGCAGATAGGCCAAATTTAGGGCAGAAAAACGTCTGCCGGGTCTGCTAGTAATATGTAAAACATAATTGTCTATCAAATTTTTCTCTTGGTGGCCCTGATAAGGGCCGTTTTACGTAGGTATAATTGATTCGCAATTTTTTCTCTTTGGTGGTTAGTGGTGGCCCTGATAAGGGCCGTTTTTCGTATCGTCAGGGTTGTGCTGAAATAAAGATATAATTTTTATTTGAGTAAAATAATTCTAAATCTTTATTTTACCAGATTATACTCGCGACTTTGCTTTCTCTACCTTTAAGCGGTTATTCAAATGCCGTATTCGGAAAAAAATGCGGCACTTGAAAAAAAATCTTTTTACATTTTCTGGAAGGTCTACATATGTGCTCTGGTCAACCAAGTACTGTTTCAAATTTTTTAAACATGCGATTTCAGTTGAGTTCACGTTGTCAAATACAGCCTCTAAACTCTTTATGCCATTCATGAAGTGAAACGAAGGTTTCTTCAAAAGACCCTTTGATACAAGATCGGTATAAGGATATACCGTGGCATTTGTATCCTCATATTCGTTGAGATTCTGCTTTCGGATTATATAACCCGCCAAGTACGCTAATGCGTCTTCTTGCAGAACGCCAATATCGCAGTGTATATTAATACCGCTTAGCGCGTCAACAACTTCATGGTCTTCACCTTCCGCTTCTTTGGGCTCGTTAGGGTTTGGCTCAATCGGGAGAAAATCGTCAGGGTTCGATGTATTGAGCCATTCTGTTGAGTCTTGCTGTACATTTCCAGTGTTATCTAAATTTTTAGTATTTCTTGCTGTAAGAATATTTAAGTAGTGAAAATTAAATATGGTTCAATCAACTAGAACTATTACCCAGTATATATTTACGAAGCCTATATCGGAAATCTTTCGGTGTAGGATGATCATTAAGACCCCCATTACTACGAATGGTCCCGAAAAAGTGTTCAAGTAAATCTTGATTTAGACGGCGAGTCGCAATATATTTAAAATTATACTTTGACTGTAGATATTCGTACAACATTGGCAGAGCTATAGTCGTCATCAACACACCCTTCTGAAATATTTCTATGTCCGTTTTTTCAGTTTGTGCCTTTCCTTCTTTGGGAATTACCGGTATTACCACCTCTGACATAAATTTATCCATCCTTTGTAGGCTTTCTTTCTGCTGCTGGAGGTTGAGGCCAAATGGCTCCTTTAAGAAAAACTCTTTGTATACGGTTGTAATATATTTATTAAATACTTTACTTTTCCCGGATAGTGGTAGTTCTCTACAGATGAGTTAACCACATCGAACCAATCATTTACTAGCTGGATTAAATCCGCTGTATCAACCGCATTGCAAACGTCCATACCTAGCTGGTGGCAGCGCCGTATGGCGTTTGCGGTAGTGCTGGAGAATAACTCTGCCGCTAGCTTTACTTTTTGTTTGCCTAATTTATATAAAGGAAAAATTTAAATACAGAAATGCCTTCCCAATAAACTTGCTCTGGCCCCTTCGTCCGGAAAACTCAGTACAAAAATTAAGGTATTTTTAATAATTTAAGAAATTTCTGTACGTGTTTTTTTCTTCATATGCCAATTTTTTTCATTATACTTCATTCTGGAACCCAAAAAAAAATTCCGGACGAATAACCACTTCTACTACAGCACACTTACTTATGCCTTTCACTGCTAGGTGGTCCTCTTTCAATTTGTATGCTATAGACAAATCACTTTGAGAGGTATGCTTCATCACATCTACTATAGCACGAGTGTTAATAATTTTTCCGTTCCATTTCAGGCCGGTTTGGATATAATGATTCCTTATTAGTTTTAATAAATGTGGAGCTCCAGCAAAGGTGACAATTTTTTCTTCGGCGTACTCTGGATTAGGAAACCATGGTCGATCTATAAATGTTATGATGTAGCAGGAAGGAACTTTAAATTTTTGGAACGCGACTTTTACCTATAGTAGCACCAAGGTTCCTCCACAAACTTTGGTTTGACGTTCCGATATCACAAACTGTTGCAACGACGGGAAAGCCAGCACCCTGTACCGATAATATTATATTTTTGAGCACTTTAGCATCGATCTTGCAATCGAAATCATAAAAGACTGGTTGTTTCCAGCTCTTGTACTGCCCCCTTGCCATTACCACTTGGACAAGCTTCGCTGGTTGCCGCACGAAGTCTCCATTGGATTCGTACTCATACACTTCAGCGACTTTCATCTCATCGAATGCCAATACACACACTTTTTCTTGTGCCGAAAGTTCACTTATGTTGCGCATAAGGTCTAAAGAGATATGCAATATACCTTCACATACAGGCACTTTTCGACACCATCTTTGCAGAGTGCTAACATGTGGAAGTGGAAACCCATTTTGGTATAAATGCCTATAAGCTCTGGGTCCAGATGCGTGAAGGCATATTGCCTTCGATATGTCATTCCACTTCAATCTTACGGTTTTGTATAACAAACAAAAAAGCGCATATTGAGATAAAAGAGTTGAACAAAGGTAGTAATAAAAAAATATTCCCAATCTATTTTCCCCACATTTTCTCCTCTTTTGGAAACTTAACCTGTGGTGACTTATTCTAACCTTTGAACCGAGGGAGGGGACTTTGAAAACCTACAGCTGAGTATATAATGTTCGTTTGCAATCGAACATACACTCTTTTATTTATATGCAAATGAATAACAATACTTCATATAAAATAAGCAAGAATTTTTGGAAGTTCTGCAATCGGTCAGGAATTGGATCCCAAATAGAATTCGTGAGTAGCTCAAACGATTAATCTATGTAAGCTTATCCCTCGAGTCTACAAACCTATTTTTTTCTTTTTATTGAGATATACATACGCAAAGTAAAACATGGCTATGTGAGCGAGCTAACAGATTACTGTCTTAGGACTCGTGAAGCTACTGCAACTAAATAATTACACTATTCAAGTTAAAGAAGAGGTGTTTGCATATGCACCGAAAACTATAAGTTGTTTGGGCATCGGTAACCCACTCAGCATTTAGGTGATTCAATTTTGAATTTCCCTACATATCAATACAATTTGATTATTCTTTCTGACTAAATAATGAGTTATCATACAATTGAACAAAAGAAATAATCAAATATGAATACCTTTGATGATCAAAAACTGAATATAGTTTTTCAATCACATTTTGGAATCATATTTGAATCAAATGTGTTTACTTTAGGTGATCAAAAATTTATAATAATTTTTCATTCTGCTTTCTGAATTTTGTATGAATATGTATGTTGACTGAATAATGAATTTTATACTTGTTGAAATTTTACTTTTCATTAAAAATCTTTTTTTCTTTCGCATACACATATTTTTTCATGAAGCTAAAAAAAAAATATATAAAAATTTTATTATTTATGCAGAAGATATTCTTCAAGACAAAAATAATGTAATGCTGCCCGTGAACGAAGATTTCCCCAACCATTTCTCTCCTTCAGCTTCCCAGAAAATAAATAATGATTGGACAATACATAGGTTGTGAGCTATTTGAACCCCAGGTGAGTGAAACTATCTTGACATAACTGGATACGGCTTCAACATCCCGTAACGTATCCGTATTTTAAGATGCAGACGATAATGCTGATGTTGGATGTTGTAGTCGCAGGTGTATAGTGGTCAAGTTTGTTTGCGAGTTAGCTGTGGTTCGAATAGCTCACTTTTGCATGCTTTCTTACCCTGATGAAATAAGATTATTATGTAGTATCCTATTTTGAATGAGATATGAAGAATAATTGCATTATAATGGCATTCCAAAATGATTCAAAAATCTCAACCAAAACGATTGAAATATATTCACGAATATGATCAGAAAAAGACTGTGAAAAGCAGTCAAATATCACTCTAAAACTATTAAAGCTCAATTTTACAATGATATCAAATATGAATAAAAAGCGTTTCGAAATAGGAATCATAAATGATTATTCAAGACTAATCACATTTATGGTATATTTTTCTCTAGACGATACGTTAATTTTCGAACAGAAAATGTTTTTAAATTTGAACGTTTTTAATCATCTTGGGGTATGATATTTAAATATTTTTTGATCAAAACTTTCAATAAATACTAGGTGGGAACTATTTTGTTTTAATTTGTAATGTTGAATACATAAATGATTTAAGCCCAATCCCAAGTTCTATGCACAAATAAAAGCTATGGTACTTTACTCCTAAGTTCTACGCATGCCAATTAGTATATATACAATACAAGGTAACGGAAAACACTTACCACGTAGCAACATCTTCTGCATCTGTCCTTCTGTAAAAACAGACTCCACGGCAGACATTACGATGGCCGTGTTGGCAATATTTCCTTTCAATTTTTCATTCTCCTCACGTAGCTTAAGATTTTCCACCCTCAAGCGGGTAATTTCTGATTCCATTGCACACTGGAGTAATATTTCACTAAATAAATTAAAAATATATGAGGTATTAGAAAGACTAAAATATAAAGTGAATAAACTACGGGAACTTACTGCGTCTGGGTTTCACAGCTTATTTGTTGAACATCATGTATATCCGTTTGTGTGCTGCAGTTTTTCCGTGCCAAGTATTGGCTTTTCGCTCCAAACGTGTCACTTAAACAAAAAAAACCAAACATGTAGAAGGGACTTTATCAAATAACTTGCATATATTATATTATTTTTCTTTCATATTAGAGATGAAAGGTTCACTTTGTAGCGGCGAAAGTATTGTCCGAAATTTTGGTAGATCACCGTAAAAATTACGGTTGGGGACGACGAGACAACTTTCGTTTTTAACAAACTCTTGATTAGTACTCCTAAGTCATAAATAAAATTATATTTCATTTTTTATCTTGCACCAATCGGGAAACTGAATACTTACATAAAAGCCGGTAAATATAGCGACGGAGTGGAGTTGGGCATCAAATTTACTCTCTGCGCTCCCACAATCAGGTCAGAGGCTTGAAAATGGAGCGAGCAAATGAAGCCGTTTTGCGGAAACTTAACGCCACAAGCCTTTTCCCAATTTTTTCTCTTCCTTGCATCTTGCGGGACTGTGAAAAGCTTCACACCCGCTTTCTCCCTTCTAACATTGCACAAACAACGTATAATTTTCTGTAGGACACATATAGGTGCACTACATTTTCATACTAAAGTCGTTCAAAAAAATTTACCATCACAGCAACCCATATCTGATATTTCGCTCCGTTTTTTGTTTCCCTGAGTCGCTTTCTACGACAGCAACCCCGGTAATTTTGACACTTCGTTCAGTGTCAAACGCATGTTTCACGCAGGTTCCACTGAGTTCCACAATAGTTTGACACTGACCGAAGTGCATCTCGATATTGGCTCATTATTTGCGTAGGTAGATCTATGCGCAGGAACAATAAAAGGTCTCACCTGTCTAAGTTCACGGGCTGTATGGTTAAAATTTATTGACTCATAGATTTGGGTACAATTTACTTTACGATTGATGATGTTATATATGAACATTATAGAACAGTAGCTCCTTCTGTCTGATAAGCTTGTCAATCCTAACAGTTTACGCCTTCCCAGATAATTAGACACGCCGTCAGGCCAATTAAGTTTACATAAAGCAAACTTGGTATACATTTTTTGCACTCTTCTATTTTGTGAGAGTGAATGTGGAAGTATGGTCTCCAAATAATGCAGCAATAGTCTAGAAGACTACGCACCAACGAGGTATACAGTGATTTTAAGGTCATTGGGTCAGAGAATTCGGCGGAGTTGCGACGTATGAAGCCAACCATTGAGAAAGCTTTACACACAATATGGTCGACATGCTTTATAAAAGTTAGTTTAGAATCAAAAATAAGACCTAAGACCTTAAATAGCGTATTCCTTTCTAATATTTTCCCATCTATCGAGTAGGCGAAATTTTAAGGATTACTTTTTCTTGCATATGAAACAACACAAGACTTTTGGATATTAAGATGTAAATTGTTAACTGAGCACCAACTATGCAAATTATCTAGATCTGACTGAAGATCGAGGCAATCAGTCAAATTACGTACTTTGATAAAGAGCTTCACATTATCAGCGAACATTAAACACTCTGCTTTTGCAAAAAGATTTGGCAAATCATTGATAAATATAAGGAATAGGAGTGGACCGCAATGCGTTCCCTGCGGTATACCTGACCATGCGTGTACTGATATAGAAGAGCTGGTGGTGCCCATTTTAACAAATATTTCCCTTCCTGTTAAGAAACTATGAAATAAATTTTAAATTTTTCCGTTAAAACCGAAAGCCCTGAGCTTGTTGATCAAAATTGCATGATCAACCTTATCAAAGGCTAACGAAAAGTCAGTATAAATTCAAGTCAACTTTTGTGGCATAAAGCCGTGTTGGAATTTCGATATTACACAATTTACCTGATTCATTAGTCTTTTTTGAAGTACGAAATCGAATAGCTTTGAAATGGTGCTTTGCATTATAATAGGTCTGTAATTTCAAACGTTATTGCGATTACCAGACTTGTATATAGGGACGATTGACCCTACTTTCCAATAATCTAGAAAGGTTGAATTATCTATACACATATTGAAAATATTTGCTATTGGAGTTGATACAAACGCTGAATGCAGCTTAAAAAATATTGGGGGCAAAACCTTCATGGTCCACGCAGGTGCTTTTATCTAGACTAGAAATCGCAAGCTCGACTTCATCCGAGGAAATCGTTAAATTATCGATATTGCCTAAGGGCAAATGGGCAATTTTATGATTGCTAACAGCGTCGAACTTATGATGCACTCTCTGAAAGTAATTTGCAAACGGATTACAAGCATCGGCAGGACTTTCAGACACTGCACTTTCAAAGAAGAAAGTAGTTGGATAGCCATTGGTTTTCCGTTTTGAATTAATGTATTGCCAAAATTTGCTAGGCTTAGGTTTTAACATAGATTCGACTTTTGACAAGTGCTGTTTGTATAAAAATAAATGAAGTTTATCAAACTCTTTCTTAAACCAGCGAAATTTTGATGGTCAGAGATTTGCTTCGATTTACGATGTCTCTTGTACGCTTTTGTTTCTGCTTTTTTAATTTGCATAATATCGCGTTAAACCAAGGTGCTTTGTTACGAACAGCCAGTTTCCTGAGCGGAATGCAATTAGAAATTATATCTAACATTTTATTACACAACGTGTTATAAGAAGTAGTGGGATCACTGTGTGTGTTTAAGAAAGACCAATGTATTTGTTGAATACATGTATTAACCTGCTCAATATTGTAATTGTAATAGTCACGAAAATTTGCGACTTTTTTTTTACTGTTTCTGATACATATAAAATTTAAAATCAATTTCAAGAGCGCAATGATGTACTGTTTTAATCGAAATAGGAAATAAACATTCCTAACAAGATGCATTCAATTCTGCAGAATTAAATACTAAATCTAATATTTTGTTTGAATTATTCAAAACATGGTTAATCTGATTAAATCCATGCGATAATAGCGAACTAGTAACTGATAAATCTATGTCAGATTTCAAGTTTGACGGTAGTAATATATTATTTTCGGATATCCATTGTATATTGCTTAGGTTAAAATTACCAAGATATATAATTTCATCCACATGATTAGCAGTATTAGATAAGAATTCAAAATTACGCAAATGATTTTCATAAATTTCAATATTACTATTTGGCGGTATGTAAGACACCAGTATAAATACTGAATTGAAATTTAGAAATTTAATC